>NC_058099.1:45221521-45523695 GCF_020171115.1 Neogale vison
TATAGCCCTTCTCCCTCTTTAACATGTTTTCAGGAAAAAACCCTCAAATCAGGCCTTAGAAATCTCAGCCATTGTTGTCACCTTCATCAGAAATCTTTGTGTTTGAGCCTTTTCTCTAATAGAGAAAGAGAATTCCTCTGTGAATATATGGTAGGATTATTTAAGGAATAGAAGGACTTTTTCTGATACTCTTGAAATAGTATGCTATCTAATCTGCTCAGAATAAACTCCACATTTTATTCTAGAATTTATTCCATTTAAGGTTGAAGTTTAAAAGGCTCTCCGAGGGGCACCTGGGTGGCTCTGAGCTTCTACCTCTTGATTTCAGCTCAGGTCGTGATCTCAGGGTCATGGGACTAGGCCCTGGGTTAGGCTCTGCACTCAGTGGGGAGCTGCTGGAGATTCTCGTTCTCCCTCTCTCCCTTCCCTTCCCCCTACTTGCCTGAACTCCTGCTCTTTCTCAAATAAATAAATCTTTCAAAAAGAAAAAAAATGTCTCTCAGAGACTTCACTTTCCTTTGGGATGAGAGACACAAATTTTTTTGAAATAGTTGTATCACATAATGAAAAAAGTTCTGTTGTTTGGTTTGTTTGTTGGCTGCAAAAGAACTGGAAGGCTGTGAATATGTAGCTGTCTCTGGGGTCCCAGTTTATTCACCTGTAAAATGGGAAGAAAATCACCCTAACTGCTTTACAGGACTGTGTGGTAATGCTCAAAGACAGAAAGTTCATGGGAGTTAATTTTGAAATGGTTAAACTATTAAGGAGGTGTGAGATACTGTTATCATAGTGTCAGCTTCAAGGAGGAAGTAAAAAATCAAGTTTGAAATGAAGCGGTCATGCCTCTGCTCTGACCCCCAACTTTCTATCAAGTGTGGTTTTCTTAAAAACCCAACTGAAGATCTTTCTTTCTTCTTACTATCTATGGGATCACTGCTGTTGGGGGGAGGTGTATTTTTCTTGCCGTAACCTTATGTCATTACACTCACTTCAGAACATAGCAGCGTGCCATTAGGAACATCTCACACAAGTGAGAAGTGGTAGCACTTTCTTGGCCCTTAACAAAATGCTGGTCTCTGCCACAGAATTGGGGATGAGAGGTTCTTCCTCCGAGCTCTAACATTTTTAACCCTGTTAAGGATCTGAGCAAGTAAGGTGGGTTTAGGTGACAAACGGAGATAGAATAAAAAAAGTTGCTAAGGAACTACATTCTCCAGAAATAGAAAAGAGATTTTGAGATTAAAGGTTCAATAAACTGATAACCTTCAAACACGGGCTGGCTGTTCAGGCTTGGGCTTTTCCACTGCATTTTACAATGGTACCCAATGTCTAAATGTAGGATTTCTGAAAGAAAATTACAAAGAGGACCTAGCAGAAATGACATTGACAGGATATTCTATTTATTTCCCCTCCTCGAAAGAACAATTTGGTATTTAATTTCCAAAAATTTTCACAGGGGTATCTGGTGGGTGAGGGGAGAGTTTGAGAAGGATAGTCTTACTTTATTACAAAACATGAGTCCCACAGACCAGGTAATCATTTGCTAAAGCCTTTCTCTGCAGGAGATGCTATTCACAAAACTGCCTAGGCTCTCTTATCCAAATATTCGCTCTGATAGACAGCATTATCATTGTTATTTAGCATATATATTGCTCTTCACAATCATATATTGCCTAATCTTAGCAACACATCCCCAGTGAGCATTATCATCTCTATTTGCAGATGAAAAGAATACAGCACACAAAGGTTAAGTGACTTACCCATCATGAAACAACCATTCAGTGCTGAACAAGAACCCAAGCAGAGGATGGGACTATAAAACAACAGGCACCCCATCTACTAAATTGTAAACAGAGGGCTCACTTCTCGAACATAGGAGGAGGGGCTCAAGTTCACTTTTTTTTAATGCCTTGTCTCAACAGGAGAATTAAATCATTAAATCTTGGCTTATCCTTCCTGCTTTTTCAAGATCTCTCTTTTTATCTCAGCCTGAGGAGTAGAGCAGTAATGCTTTCAAATCGGCCAGAGTCACCTGCAGGTTTAGATCAGACCTGATTCTGTAAGGCAAAGTTTTTCTCCACTCCCTGCCAGACCCATCACTCATGCCCTCCCTCAAAGTAAAGTATGTTCCTTCAGCCTTTACTCCACTAAGTTGTAACTGAAACACCAACCGTCAGGAATTGCTTTGGAACCCAAACATCCTTGTGGATCAGAACTTTCATGAATATACTTGCATTTATGTGTGTCCTTGGCAGGAGGAAGAGGAGGAGACTCACTGCTCTTAATTTTTAACTCTGTATAAGACATACAATTAGAAAACGTAGAAATTGTACTTCTAATTATAGTAAGTCCTTTAAAAAAAAAACAAAGACTACAGATACGTAACTAAAAATGTTCCTATCTTTATTCAAGTTATTCTGAGGACTTAGCTCAATGGTTCTTAACTAACATCGCTAAGATTCAAACTAAGGCCACCATAGATAATGGTTTTGAATTGACCTGGATGTTTTGACAAATAAAAACTTCTAGCTGTTTTCTTTGTTTAGAAAAGTGATTCCCAGAAATTGTGAAGTTAAAGGAAATTCAGAGGTCATCTAGTCTATCTGACTTGATTAAGGCAATATACGGACGAATTGTGTTACCTTTAGCTTATCGCTGGTTTGGCGTAAATTTTAATCTCACAACAGACAGTCTCCAATATCCCTCATAATCTCCATAAAAGGAAATGGTTCTTTAGGATGTCTAGACAGTATACAGGTCAATATATATCACAATATGCATTTGCGCTATTTTTAAAAGTCAACCGACAGTTGCTGTGATATATTACATTATTTTCCTAATGGTTTCCACAAATATATGGCTTTGTGATTTTTCCATCAGACAACTACAGTGATGCTGGTATACTTTTGGCCGAAAGCCTTACTCCAAATCTCAGACTCCATATGCGTGCTTTTAAGTGGTCCCATTAGATAGTAAGTATTATGAGAAACAGTTGTTTCATTATCTGTCTATCTCTGAGTTTTAGGTAACAGGAACATAATGCTATATTAGAAAAAAGGCATTGCTGCTTTTTTTTTTTTAAATCAAGAGGCTCTTGAATTTTCAATAACAATTGCACAGTACTATCCCTCTGATAATATCAAAGAAACAATTTCAGTTTGTACCTAATGATGGAGTCAAGAATCAAGAGAAAAGCAAAATAAACATTTTAGGACCTGCCGTTAATAAAACAGGGTACAGTGTATGGATCGGAGTGATAAAACCTCCAGCATGAAACACGAGTAATCCCAGATCTTTGTGCCTCAGTCTATCATATTTAGTAACAACTGACTGACCTGATTTCAACATGTCAACTGTATCCTGATGAGCCCTAGAGGTGGTTTTGTGAAAGGCTCTTTTTCTCCTCGGAAAGAGCGGACACACACAAATGGAGACTGGCCAGCAGACAGAATGATTGGTTAGGTCTTACTGGCAATGCTCTCCCTACTCTTTAATTTCATAAAGGTCAGAGGCGTTACTTTAAACAGGGTCCTATTAAAATTCTGAAGGATGGAGCTTGCTCATCTCAAATACCTAGGTGGTAGGTGAAAGAGGGGAAAGAAAAAAAAAAAAAAAAAAGCACCACCCAGTACAAGGTTAGATTAGGTCCCTGTGTACATAGGGCTATCTGAGGGAAATCGAGCCCTGAAGATTTTAATTTCAGTGAAGTCATACAGAGCTAATGGAGCCACAGGCGATCAATAGCTCCCACTCTGCTATGAGGAAGAGAGATTTATTGAGCTCTTCCCACTGATCCTGCATCAAGTACAGCCAGCAGTGCCGATCCCTGTGCCCCCCAGTTGCTGCCGTGTGCAAATGACTGACTCCCTTCCAAGCACCAGCTCGGCTTTCACAGCCAGCATAGAGTTCTCAGACAATCCCTTAATATGTCCACTGGAATCATATCTTTATAACATTTAGGCTGGGAGATAAGAGGACCAATAAATCACTTACTACTCTCCCTCCAAGTTCAGACCCAGTTCAGACCAGGTACAGGAGCTGGGGTAATAGCAATCTATGTAACAGCTTTATTGCCACTAACCCAAACCTATGGGCTCCCTGTTCCTCCTCTAGTCCCTTGGATCCTACTTTACGATCAGATTTGGTCTGCAGCACAGATACCATCTAGTCGCCACATACTCAAAAGCATAACATGAAACAGTAGCTGTTAGGCCCTCACCTCTCCAATCAGATAAAGCACTGTTCTCTGAGTAAGACTGGAAAGAAGAATGGAAAGCACGTCTCCAATACTACCTCCCCTAATAGTGGAAGTTCTCACATAACTGGATGGTCTCCCAAATACGGATATCAAACCTGTATATTTGATTTTATTGGATAATTTGGGGATATTTATCTTTGGAATTATGCATTAAATGATCAATGTAATCACTTACAAGCGCTAGAGATAACAGTAAGACTCATTCCTGGCCAGTTCATTCAATGGTGATTATTTCTGCTGGTAATGGACATGACTGCTCTTTTCTTCATTGCTTCCACAATCAGGAATTCCCTCCTGTCATCTACAGAGACAAGCATTATATGCTGGCAAAAAAAAATCAAGCAGTGGTTAGCAAGTGCTACACACAGTTCACCAGTAACCCAGGTAGTTTGCTGCTCTTTGCAAATGAAAAAGTCATCTTGGGTATCTGCCACGCAAATTAAATAACAGCTTTCAAGAGTAAAACTAGCATTTGGCAGTGCCTGACTTAAAACGCTACTGCAGCTAATGTTCATCGAGTCCCCAGAGGATGGCCTCGGAAGTGTCAAGTCAGCAACCAGATGACTTCCAGATTCAAATATATTTGCTTTAACTGTTTTTCTTCCCTATATTCTTTCCCACTACTTCTAAAGTCATGTTTAATGCTATGTAATCAACGAAGTCAGACTTTCCAATTAACTTCTGTTTATTAGTGAATTTTACCCCAGCTTTTGTGCATGTAGAACGCTTGCTTAACTTGAACTTATTAAAACGAGTATCCCTAATCTTCTCAGAATGACAGCTCTCTGAAACAAGTGAAATAAACAAATTTCTGGGATTACATTCAAAATTACTACTTTGGTTTCTTTTTTATCTTTGCCTTTATTAAATTCACAAGTTCAAATTGACATTTTAAAAGATCAAAAAAGAAAAAGATCAGATAGTCACCTTGTGTTGTTCCCAGCAATTAAAAACATTAGATCCATGTACTTTCTACTCCTGAAATGAAATCCTCAGATCAAGGGTGAGTTCACTGAGCACAGGACTCACCACATCCTATGTGTGACAGCCTACAAAGACCACGTATAATCACGTATATGAACAGTGTCTTTTTCTCATTGTTTAATTTATAGATAAATACATGAAACAAAGATAGGACTTTGCTAGGAAAGCAGAAGATAAACAACCCAATCCACTAAGAAAATAGAGTTTCAGTGCAAGCTCATCATTTAAGAGTGATTGTATTATGTATTAGACACAGAGGTAGTTATTATAATCTCTATTTTATAGATTAGGAAATTTAAATCCAAAGAGGTTACATAACCTGCCATAATAGCAAGTATGTGTAGAGCCAAAATTTAACTCCACATTCTCTGATTTCAAAGCCCTGGTTACACTGACCATTATATAAGTCTGGCCATTATCAATGTGTTGTATGGCTCATTTAGCCAGATTCCAATTCTGTTTAATTATTCCAAAGGAGGAATAAGTAAGACACTCTCAGAAGCAGCATAGACTTTGAGAATTGAGACATGTTTTTAAATATAGAGCTATGGGGGCGCCTGGGTGGCTCAGTGGGTTAAAGCCTCTGCCTTCCGCTCAGGTCATGATCCCAGGGTCCTGGGATCGAGCACGGCATTGGGCTCTCTGCTCCGCGGGGAGCCTGCTTCCTTCTCTCTCTCTGCCTGCCTCTCTGCCCACTTGTGTTCTCTGTCTGTCAAATAAATAAATAAAATCTTTAATAAATAAATAGATAGATAGATATAGAGCTATGCATATTGAAATATATAGTTACTTACACTTAAATAACTTCCAGAAGCAAATTTATTTTTTAATATATTATTAAGTCATTTAGTTTTCAATCAAGGTCATGCAAAAATAGTCTACAGGTGGAAATTTATTGAACACCTACTATGTCCTGGGAACTTAACTCCTATTTACTTAAATTTAACTTTACGTTACAATGCATTATAATTCTTATTTTTTTTAAAAAAAAAAACAGATTCAATGATTAAATTACATGACTAAAAATCAGGTGAAGGGAGAAAATAAGGTATTTAAATCTAGTTATTGATTCCAATTCCTAAGCTTCAACATGCCAACAATCCCTAAGATGTACCAAAAGAAATATCACACAAGCATGCATGTGCTTACAACATAATACCATAAATGGTTTAAGGCTAAAAAAAAAAAGTGTTGTGGCAAATAGCCAACTTAAAAATTGCTTACATTAAGTATTTCCTGAAATCATTAAGACTTTTTACTAAATAATTTTGATGATACAAATGATAAAATAATGTCTCTACCATTTGTAAGCAAAGAAGTAAGACAGAAAATTACATTTCATTTCAAAAATATAGTAGTTGCCAAGACAATATAAAACTAGACAATATATGATTAATTATTAAATGGCACAGACCTGCATTACCCAAAGTATGGTACCAACACATGTTGTGGCAATAAAATTTATACAAGGCAGCAGATATGTAAACATAGCTTGTATTTATTTTTCTATCTTGTGATTAGTTTTCTAATTATGGTCAGTGGTATTAGTTTTCCTTTCTATAAAAATAGTAAAGGTTTTTTTTATAAGAAATTTCTCCTTATTAATCATTTTAGAATACTATTTAATAGTGCTTACTAAATGTGAACATAAGTACAAAAATCTTTGGACCTAGCAATTATATTCCTTTGTATATACCCAACAGAAATGTATACAAATGTACATGAAAATATAAACATAAGAATATATTCATTTCAACATTATTTGCTATAGACCCAAGACAGAAATTAACCAAATGGCTATCAACAGCTGAATAGGTAAATATATTCATACAATAAGATATGATCCAGCAATTAGAATGACTCTACAAAACATAGATGAATCTCATAAGTATTGAGAGAAAGCAGCCAGACATAATTTCAAATATAATGTAAAGTTCCTAGAAAATAGTAAGCATTCAATGTATAGTTGTTTCCTTTTGGATTATCTGTGGTAGTATTGCATTATTTCATTCATTCTCTCAGTGCTATGGCCAAATCCATCTTTTACTTAAGAGTAGCAGGTTACTGTCCTCTTGGGCCACTTCACTACACTCTCCTACAAGGAGGGATGCTGCTATGCTGTTGATGAATGGCTTTATATCAGGTGTTGTATTGAGTGGATTGACTAAGTTAAATTAGCACATATACCACTAAGGTCTTTTCTAAAGGTCCCATTAGATTGGTAAGACAGGCAGGGAAGCTTTTCCTATACTCTATTGTGTCTTCTTCTGCATTCCTTACATTAGAGAAGGAAAATCCAAGATACAAATAAAAATCACAAATAATAACACAGTCAATCCAAGTAAGTGGAAAGGAGAGAATCATCAAGAGCAAAAAACTGACAAACAAAAGAGAAAAATTAACAAAACCAAATATTGGGGCTACAGAAATTAACAAGATTAATTAACTAATAGGAAAGCAGGTCAAGAAAAGAAATACAAATGACCAAAAATATTAAAAGGAGCTATCATTACAAACCTACAGATATTTAAAAATAATAAGACAATATTATCAAATTAATTCATTAATTCAAAAAACAAAGTCAAAAAATCTCTTGGGCACCTGGGTGGATCAGTCATTAAGCCTCTGCCTTCGGCTCAGGTCATGATCTCAGGGTTCTGGGATCAAGCTCCACATTGGGCTCTCTGCTCAGCAGGGAGCCTGCTTCTCCCCCTCTATCTCTTCCTGCCTCTCTGCCTGCTTGTAATCTCCGTCTGTCAAATACATCAATAAAGTCTTTTAAAAAAATGTCTTAAGTCACATCTTACCAAATTTGTAACAGAAATTGGAAATGTTTAGCTCTACATCCATCAGTGGAATTAAATTCCTTATCACACATCTTCTGCAAAGAAAAAAGCAGACAGATACAAATGGTTTTACTCAGGAAATCAACACTGAAGAATGAAATACAAATTCTACACAAATCCAGAAAGTTAAACAGGAGGAAATACTCTCAAACTAATTAAAAGACAAAAAAAACAAAAAATAACAAAGCAAAACAAACAACAAAAAAAAAAAAAACAAGAAAACTATGACACAAATACCTGAAAAATACATTAAGAGAAAGAAAGTTATACACCAATACACTTCATACACTTCATGCAAATAGATTCCCTCATACCTAATAGTAAACAGAATTCAGCAAAGTATAAAAATATAATACACCATCACCAAGTGACATTTACTCCAAGAATGCAAGGTTGATTTAACACCAAAAAACAAAACAACAACAACAACAAAATCTCACTCTGTAATTCACAACAACAGAATAAAGTAGAAAACCTTTATATGTTCATTGTGTAAAAAGAAGATATCTGCAATTTGAAAAAGTATTTTTATGAAAAATAATGAAAGACCAGATATTTTCCACCTAAGTTTGGAAACAAGGTAAAAACATAT
This sequence comes from Neogale vison, assembly GCF_020171115.1. Taxonomy (NCBI): domain Eukaryota; kingdom Metazoa; phylum Chordata; class Mammalia; order Carnivora; family Mustelidae; genus Neogale; species Neogale vison. The sequence continues at coordinate 45,230,202 of NC_058099.1, forward strand.
ACTCTTACCATTTGTATTTATTATATTGGAGTTCTTACTCAGTGCAAAGGGCAGGGAAAATAAATAAAAGGCTTAAAGCTTAAAAAGGAAGAAACAAACCTACTACTTTACATAGAAGATATAAATGGTTTACATAGAAAATCCTCAAGAATATACCAAAAAATACTAGAATGAATGAATTTATGAAGATCATGGAACACATGGTCAATACAAAAAAACCAATTATCTGTCTAAATATAGCAGTAGGAACTAACTAAAAATAATGACTAACTAAAAATAATGACTTTTTAAAGGAATTTTTCTTATTTTAGAGAGAGAGTACAAGCAAGGGGAGGAGCAGAGGGAGAGAGAATCTTCAAGCAGACCCCCTGGCTGAGGGTGAGCCTGATGTGGGGCTCGATCCCATAACCCATGAGATCATGAGCTGAGCCAAAACCAAGAGTCCACCCAGATGCCCCAGAAAAACAATGAATTTTTAATACCTCATTTATAACATTTGTAAACATAGAACACTTAAAATTAAGTTTAAAAACATGCAGGGGTGCCTGCAAGTTTCAGTCAGTTAAGCGTTCAACTCTTGATTTTGGCTGAGGTCATCATCTCAGGGTCATGAGATGGAGCCCCACATTAGGTCCCCAGCTCAGCAGAGAGTCTGCTCAAAGATTTTCTCCCTCTCCCTCTGCCTCTCCTCTCCACTTGAATGTGCTCTCTCTCCCCTTCTCTCCCTCTCTCAAATAAATAAATCTTCCTAAAAAAATACAAAAATGAAAGACTTTAACAGTGAATACTACACAGCATTACTGAAATCAATAAAGACCTATATAAATGAAGGGATATATCATGATTTAGATTGGAATACTAAATATTTATAATGTTTGGTATCTATAGATATATAGATATATAGAGAGAGAGATAGATATAAGGTATCCACAGATAAATTTGGGGAATATCCACATTATAAATTGTCAATATTCCCCAAATTTATCTATAGTACCTTATAATCACAATCCAAATCAGCAGGCCTTTTTGCTAAAGAGTGATGTTGGTTCTAAATCGCATATGGAGAATAGTATGTACTAATCCAAATATACTTGTTCAAAAACAATAATGTTGGAAGATCTACTGCCTTATTATAAGCTTACTATAAAGCTACAGTAACCAAGATGGGTTACTGCCATTAAAAAAAAAAAAAATAGGTCCATGAAATAAAGAGTTCAGAGGAAAACACAAACATTAAATTTCTAACAAATGCTCTGAAACTATGCAAAGGGGAAAAAGAGAATCCTTTTTTAATGGTCCTGGAATAATCTAATAAATACAAAGAAAAATGAACCTTGACTCCTACCTCAGACCACATGTAAGACTTGATTCAAGATGGGTCATGGAGCTAAATATAAAAGATAAAACCCTAAATCTCCTAGAAGAAAACCTGGAAGATGATTGTAACAACTCTGATAGGCAGAGATTTCTTGAGAAGCTATTTTATAAAACCCAATAAGCTGAAAAATAAAACCATCAAATCAGACTCCCTCAAAATTAAGGGTTTCTGGTCACCAAAATATACAATTAAGAAAATGTAAAGGCAAGCCAGAATAGAAGAAAATATTTGTTACAAATATATCTGACAAAAGATTTGAATCCAGGATATAGAATTTCCTATAAATCAAAAAGCACAATCCAACATATAAAAACTTGGACTAAACGGGCATTTTTAAACGGGCATGTTTCCAAAGGATTATGCAATAAGTTTATTAAAAAGGTATTCAATATCATTTTTTTAAGAATTTTAAAATTATTTATTTGACAGAGACAGCGAGAGAGGGAACACAAGCAGGGGGAGAGGGAGAAGGAGAAGCAGGCTTCCCACTGAGCAGGGAGCCCAATGCAGGGCTTGATCCCAGGACTCTGGAATCATGACCTGGGCCAAAGGCAGATGTTCAAGGCCTGAGCTACCCAGGTGCCCCTCAATATCATTTTCATCAGAGAAAAAGTCAGTTAAAACCACAATATGATATTTACTATTTTATACCCATGAGAGTGATTATAATAAAAAAGACAAGACCAAATATTGGCAAAGATATATAGCAACTAGATCTTCCTGATATGTGTAGTGAGGTTTGAATATAGTTTAACTACTTTGGAAAATTATTTGATAGTTTTCAAAAGTTAAACATAACCTACCTGATAACCAAGAAATTCTTCTCTAAGCATTTACCTATGAGAAACCAAAGCAGATGTTCTCAAAAAGACTTCCAGGAGAGCTTTCGTAGCAATTTTATTTGTAATAAGCCCAAACTTGAAAGGATTCAAAAGTTCATCAACAGTGGAATGGAAAAGCAATTACAACATAGTCATACAACAGAATACTACATATACACAAAAAATAATGCTTACTGAAACAAATAACACAGAGATGACTATCAAAATCATACTGAGCAAATGAAGCCAGTCACAAGAGCATCATTCCATTAAAGGAATATTCAGGAATGGTCAAAACTAACCAATGGTGACAGGGATCACAACAGCGGTTGCCTACAAGGAGGAGAATGATCAGAAGGGGCATGAAGAAACCTTCTCAGGTAATGGAAAAGTATTCTATCTTTTTTAAGATTTATTTTAGAAAGAGAGAAACTGTGCACATGCATGCTGGGGGAGGGGCCAAGGAAGAGGGAGAGAGAATCCTCATGCAGACTCCCTGCTGAGCATGGAGCCTGACACAGGACTTGATCTCAGGACCTTGAATTCATGACCTGACCCGAGCTGAAATCAAGAGCTGGCCATTTAACCAACTGAGCCATCCAGGCGCCCCAGAATGTATGATATCTTGTTTAAAGTTGTGGTTACACAAATATAAACATTTGCCACATTCTTTGATTTATACACTTACTATCTGCACATTTCCCCTCAATGTTTTAATTTAATGAGAAAAATATTAATCTGATTCGGATACTTCATTCAATAAACTGAAAACTGGTAAAAGGACTCTGGAAAGTCATCTGGCAATTCACAGTGAAGCTGAGTACATTCTTGTACATAGACCTGGCAATTCCACTCCCAGGCATATAACCTGCAGAAACAAGTCAAAATGTTCATCAAATACATGTTCAAATTTTCCATATTAATAATATCCCAAGCCTGGGTGGCTCAGTGGGTTGGGGCCTCTGCCTTCAGGTCGGGTCATGATCTCATGGTCCTGGGATCAAGCCCCGCATCGGGCTCTCGGCTCAGCGGGGAGCCTGCTTCCTCCTCTCTCTCTGTCTGCCTCTCTGTCTACTTCTGATCTCTGTCTGTCAAATAAATAAATAAAATCTTTTAAAAAAAATAATATCCCAAGCTAGAAACAATTCCTAGGCTTAGGAACATCCCAACAATGGGATGGATAAATTCTGGTGTATTTATATAATGGTATTCTAAACATCAATAAGAATAGAACTGTGGATCTCAGTGTTGAGAGAAAGACAAAAAAAAAAAAAAATACAAGTTGTAGGTTACCACTTCAAAACTAAACAAAATCAATGTCTAGTGGTAGGTAAGAAGCAAGATAGTAGTTACAAACCAGGGAGATTAGTAACTACAGAGCCAGAAGGGTGCTTTTTCTTCAGTAGATTTTAGTTACATAGATACATTTACTTGTGAAAATTCACTCAGCTACACATGGATGCTTAATGCATTTTATGTATTCTAGACCACAATAAAAAGTCTAAAAATCTGTGGCAAACAGGAGAAATATTCCATACTTTGGTCATGACATGCCATTCAAAACTGCCACGAAAAAATGTAACATGAATTCACCTGCCTAATAGTAAGTAAAAGTGATAGAAGGTGTGATTTTTAAAATCTTGTTTGCCATCTACTTCAGAAATGAGTTTATTTTTATTTGATCATCTGGGTATTTCAGGTGCCCCTGGGGCAAGACCAAAATTTATAGTCCTATAGTTATATAGGCCACTTGTTTATATAGAGAATTTTACAGCTTCATTCTTCAGGCTTATGTCAGTATTGTTGGAGTTTGCTCTCTTAATTATCCTCCGGGACTTCAGTGTGCACACAGATGTCAGTTCAGATGGGCCAGCGTGTATCTTTCTGGAAGCAATGGACTCTGAGTTTTAACCAGATGGTTGAGGCAAGTTCCCTTAAGGCCAAGCTCATTTTAAACTTTGTCTATGGATTTAATTTGTGAAGAGGGTTCCATTTTCAATGTCTAATCTCATTTACCCAATCATTAGCTCATTAATTTCCTTTCTTACAAAATTTCTTTTTAATTTCAAGATGAATGCCTAGATATAAGCATGAACTTTTTTTTTTTTTTTAGGAATTTACTCTATGTCAAACACTGTTCTAAATCTTTTATATGTAACTCATCAAATAATTACAATTAATCTGTGCAATAGGAACTATTAAAATTATCCTCATTTAAAATAAAGAAAAAATGAAGCACAGAGAGGTTAAAAAAAAGAAAAGAAAAACTTGGCCCAGGTGACATGGAAGACAGGTCTATGTACATGAATGTATTCAGCTTCACTATGGATTGCAGATGACTTTTCAGAGTCCTTGTTCCAGTTTTTCAGTTTTGTTTTGTTTTTTTTTTTAAGATTTTTATTTATTTATTTGATAGACAGAGAGAGATCACAAGTAGGCAGAGAAGCAGGCAGAGAGAGAGGGGGAAGCAGGCTCCCCGCTAAGCAGAGAGCCCGATGCGGGACTCAATCCCAGGACCCTGAGATCATGACCCGAGCCGAAGGCAGAGGCTTAAACCACTGAGCCACCCAGGCACCCCTCAGTTTTATTAAATATTTTATCTTAAATAAATTTTTAAATTATTTATTTAAATTTATTCTTAATTATCCTATTGTATCATTGTTACTGGGAATTAAAAACTCTGCATTATTTATAAAAGAGGCAGCTAGAAATTTGAGTATGGAGCCCAGCAAAATTTCCAAAGGAATTAAAATATCATAAACACTGTGGCTGGGTGTCTTATTTTAAAGCTCACCTATTGCCAGACCACTGGCTGCTAACAGAACCTCTGGAGCCTCTAGCGCTGTGCCTCCAGGTCCTCCAACAACCATATCAGCGTGATGATGCATCAAATAAAATGGAAAATCTCAGGGACCTTTTTACAGAGTTCACATTTCTTCTTTTCTTCTTCTTCTTCTTTTTTTTTTTAACTTTTGACCTTTAGATTATTTTTTTTAAGATTTTTTTTTAATGCATTTGAGAGAGAGAGAGGGAAAGTGAAAGAGAGCATGAGAGGGGAGAAGGTCAGAGGGAAAAGCAGACTCCCCGTAGAGCTGGGAGCCAGATGTGGGACTCACTCCCAGGCTAGACAAAATCTGGAATTTACTTTGCAGGCTCAAGAGCCCGCTATGCACCTGCTATCAAAGAGCAATGGCAGTGCTATGGATAGCTCACATTTTCCTCTTGCCACCTTTTCTCTCTTGTTACTTTAAATTTCACTGAAAAGGGTAATAAGACAGGTACATGTCCTTCCTTTTACATACCTTCTTCAAATAGCTTCCATGAACAGTGTCAATAATTGTGTCCCTGGGGCACCTGGGTGGCTCAGTGGATTAAAGCCTCTGCCTTTGGCTCAGGTCATGATCTCAGGGTCCTGGGATCGAGCCCCACATCGGGCTCTTTGCTTAGCCGGGAGCCTGCTTCCCTCTCTCTGCCTGCCTCTCTGCCTACTTGTGATCTATTTCTCTCTCTCAGTCTCTCTCTCTCTGTGTCAAATAAATAAATAAATCTTTAAAAAAAAAATTGTGTCTCTTACTCTCCTACAGGACTAGGGATCAAAGAAGCAACCTCACTGTTTTTACTGTTGTGATTATTATTAATACCAGTTGTTGGACATATAGAATAATCCAGAAACTGTGTTGTAGATATAACTTTATACATACACTTTAATATATGTATTCTCCATAGCTATATTAGGTTATAGGTAAATATCTGAAGAAACTAATACTCAGAAAAGATGTGTGGCTTAAACTGTGGAAAGAGCTTAGATGTCATTGATAGATGAATGGATAAAGAAGATGTGATACACACACAAACACACACACACACACACACACACACGACACAATGGAATATTATGCAGCCATCAAATAAACAAAATCTTGTCATTTGCAACAACATGAATGGAACCAGAAGGTATTATGCTAAGCCAAATGAGTCAATCAGAGAAAGACAATTATCATATGATCTCTCTGATATGAGGAATTTGAGAGGCAGGGAAGGGGGGTTATGGAGGGAGAGAGGGAAAAATGAAACAAGATGGGGTTGGGAAGGGAGACAAACCATAAGATTCCTAATCTCAAGAATAAACTGAGGGTTGCTGAGGGGGTCAGGAAAGGAAAAGGGTGGCTGGGTTATGAACATTGGGGAGGGTCTGTGCTATGGTAAGCACTGTGAATTGTGTAAGACTGAGGATTCACAGACCTGTACCCCCAAAGCAAATAATACATTATATGTTAATAAAAAATTTAAAAAATAAAGATGTGTGGCTTTCTCAGACTGTTCAGAAGGAAATAGGAGAGGTGGGATGTGCACTTAGAACAATCTGATTTCAGAGAATGTTTACCTTTCCCACTGACAATCTCATCTAAATACCCTAAAACTGAAGTTTGGATCTATTTCATGTTGTTTTCATTAGAATAATGGGCTTCTAATTTTGACCGATATGGTAACAAACAAATTCTTGGGCTTGCTTTTTTTTTTTTTTTTTTTTTTTTTTTTTTTTTGCTCCTGCTCCATTTGACATTTTCTTTTGCTCAAGTTGCCCCTAGTGCAATTCTTCTTACTTGATAGCCCCCTAGAAAGGGTTACCAACCTGGGGTACCAGAGCAATACCGTGCACAGCCATGAAGCAGGGAAACCCCTCCCTCCACCTGTGTCGCACATTATTGCCAAACGACTTAATCAACAGTGTTAGCCCACCCTTATGCCAAAGTCTGTGTCTCACAGAACTCTTCATGAAAAGCTATCTTCCAGAGCTTCTATCTCTAACCACTCTTTCCAAATAGGCCTAAACCCACAGAAATGTGCCATGCGTGCAGGGACAGTATCTCATCCCATCTCTTCTACTGCTCGCAGACCCTCACCCTTTACAGGTGCTCTCCGTTAGCATTCCAGAACAAAAACCACCACACGAATCAGCCATTCGTCTGTCTCGGGTCCAACCAAACAAGCCTGGTTGTTTTGGGCTTAGCAAAATCATCTTCCTTCAAGCCGCAATCCCTAAATTTAACATAGCGCTTGGTACAATCCAGAAAATTTAAGGCGGTGGGGGAGTCAACTCGGTTAACGGACTTTTTTTTTTTTTTTTAACTCAGTTGCTTTGAATGCAACAGGAAGGAAGCCACACAGGAGAGCTACACGTGGGGAGCGTTATGTGGATATGAAGATAAAGGAAAGGTGCAGAAAGGACAACATTTCTCGATCACGGAAGTGTAACTACAATGCCCCTCAACAAGATAGGGAATTCAGGAAAAATGATCACATGTGTTGCGACATGAATGGTACAGGAGTGAGTTTATATTTGGAATTTGGACATGCTGATTTTGAGATGCCTATGTGTCATTCCGGCGGGTGAGAGTCCAACACACTTTGGAGTTTGGAATCTAAGTCAACCTTGGTAAGATCAGGAAGAAGTAAACAGAGTCATTATCCCTGGCATACTAGTGAGAGCTGCGGAGTAGATAACACAATCCAGAGGGAGGGAAAAGCAGAGCCGTTAAAAGCAGTGAAAGTTCAAAAGTTAAATAGCTCGTCTTGTTAAAGTGAGCTTCCACCAAGCTTTTCAAAGGAACCTTTTTCTAAGACTAAGGTAAAGAACATTAAATATTAAATGAATAGTGTTGGAATCTGGACATTAGTAAGTATCCAGCCAGACTTCAAAATATACTTCCCCCTCCCTGCCATTGAATTATACACCAACTAATCATCCCTCCTGCTGAATTTTTCTCCATAATACTTATCACCATCTGATGTACTATATATTTTATTTAGAGCTTCTTGTTATCTTTATTTCTCCACTTGAATGAGATTATAAGAGAATTTGTTTCTACCTTGTTCACTGCTTAGAATCTTAGGTGCTCACCAAGTATTTGTCATAAGAAAAAAAAGAAGGAAAACAAAAATTGCTTTCTACCCTTGGGTGGCAGGTAGTGCTGAAATACTACGTAAGATTCAGCAAAACCAGTTTGTCCTGTTTCATTTCAACTAGAGTGTTAGGAGGGAGAGAAACTTGTAGAAGCAGTTAAACCACATCTTATTAACATTGAAACATACAGTCAAAAGTCATTCTATTACACAGTTTCTTTATTCTAATAGAGAAGCTATCAGAACATAGATAAAGAGAATTAGCTGGCTTGTAATTAGACTTCTGGGACACTAAAGGATAACCGTTTCAGTTTCAACAGCCTAGACTGAATGCATTAAATATACCATATTACATTGACAAAATGAAAAAGTGGCATTGGCATGCACTTAAGCAGTACATGTTTGTTAAGAATTTCCCTGTTTGGTGGCGGTACATGCTGGTTTACAGAGCACTTCTGCAAAACATCCCAGCATCGTGCAGAGCACGGGTAGCAGACATTCCTTGAAGGAACTGGCATTCTAGAAGCAAAGCTTCTAATTGGTGATTATCCATGATATTGACCCATGTGCTGAAAGGTTTAGAAGCTGTTTCAGGTAATTCTAATACACTGATTTGTTGCTGATGATTCAGTGTTTCAGTTCAATATGGTTTTCTTTGAAAGGCACTGGGTTTGAGAATAATCAGACCATATTCTCTGACATCTCATCACTCCCCAGGATTCATTCACTGATCATCAACTCTCCAACCCCCCAAGTTCCAAGGCCATACTTCTCGCAGCTTCAGACACGTAGCCGGTGGCATTTCTCGATAAAGAACTCCTTCGGAGAATAGGCACCGAGAGCTCAGAATGCTGGATTCCTCTCAGCTGGCTGAGAATGTACGGACACTGGGCAGAAGACCTCTATGTCTACCACCTCCATGGCTGCCCAGGCCTTCAGTGTCCCTGTGCTCTCCAGGCTTCTGCTTTGCCATCCACAGTCTTCACACACAGAGAAGCCAAATTTGTTCCCAGGTTCTACAAAGCCCGGTGTGATCACATCTGGATTTCTCTCTCCTATCCAAACCTCCTACAACAACAGGCCCTGAGGATAGATACCTTCAGCCGTCTTACTGTTCCTCAAATTTGGAGAAACTCATTCTTGCTTCAGACATTTCCCCATCTCTTGTTCCTCCTCCCTGAATAAATAAGACTCTCACCATTTATTGTCTAATAGGCCACACTGTATAAATTACCCTTTATCTATCACTATCACCTTGCCTCTACCTCTGAATTAATGAACCTTAGGGGACAAGGCCTTTCATCCGCTGCTTCCAGAAAGAAAGAGAGGAAAGAGGGAAAAGAGGGAGAGAGGGATAGAAAGAAGGAAAGGAAAAGAGGAAAGAAGGATAGAACCATTCTCTTTTTGAGGCCAAAACATGCTTAAATATTGTGTATTAATGCATGCATTAGTATATCAACATCAAGCATCCTATATCTCCCCTAAAATGCATGCTTCCCATGCTTCATCTTCCCAACAGTTATATGACAAAGCTTTTAAAGTCAATATTTGACATTCACATTAAAATAATTATGTGACTAAAACTTATAAGCAACAAAGTACACTAGAATTTTTATTTTCTTATAAAATTCCTTTCGTTTTTAAAAAAGATTTTATTTGATAGAAACATCACAAGTAGACAGGCAGAGAGAGAGTGGGGAAGCAGGCCCCCCACTGAGCAGAGAGCCCAATGCGGAGCTTGATCCCAGGACCCTGAGACCATGACCTAGGCCAAAGGCAGAGGCTTAATCCACTGAGCCACCCAGGCACCCCTAAAATTCCTTTCTTAAGATTTTCATTCACTTATTTTTAAAGTGAAAGAGTGCCCTTATATGCACCTGAGTGGGGGGGAGGGGCAGGGGCAGAGGGAAACAAGCAGACTCTCCCCTGAGTTGGAAGCCCACTGCTGACATGGGACTCAACCTCACGACCCTGAGATCATGACCTGAACTGAAATCAAGAGTCAGACACTTAACCAACTGAGCCACCCAGGCATCCCTAAAATCCCGCTCTTTCTTGGATATAATAACTGTGTGATTTCCTGTTTTCTTTGTTTTCCATGTATTCATCTCCAACAGAACATGGAGATTCATTTCCATTTGGTAAACACTTGGGACCATTTCCTCCCATTTGAAACATCAACCATAGATGGAGTCTTTCCACATCTAGATATGATCGCTTTCTTTCCAGACCCTCCACACAATCATTTTCTTCAGAGCCCCTGCTGTATCATCATCACATTATAAATAACAGCCCCTTCCCATCTCTCCTTTTTTGCACTCCTGTTTAATTGAACCAGCTTCCACGGAATTTACATTAAAATTCTAGCTTTTTAAAGACATTGCTTTATTGTTTCCCAGTTTCCCATTTTACCATAAGCCCAATGCCACAGTGACTTTAATCCTTAATACTAACCCCTATTTTGTTTGTATGATTGCTAGAACAACTTTTCTCTATAATTTTAGGGCCTTCTCTTTATATTTGGTATTCTAAAATTTGCCAATGATGGAATTTGTTTGGATCTTCAATGCACTAAGCATTTGGCTGGCCCTTTTAATTCTAGAAATGCACGTCCTTCACTTCTAGGAAATGCTCTTGAAGATTTTTATTTTTACCTTCATGTTTATTTACGATTTAATGTAATCTTTATCATTAGTTCTGATTACATTTATTCTAAGCCAAATCCTCACGTACACAATCCTGGAAATCTTACTCCTATTCTGTCTATGGCTCACCTTGTTGAGAAGAAACAATATGCTCTGACGCAAGAACCCCAAAGTTCTCGGTTTTCTTTTTAGTCCTAAGAGCTTAAGATGACTGGCACTGGTAACCATCAATACAACATGCCTGACTTTGAGCTGTTGGACAGCTAGTGTATGTGAAGTCCAGTGCTCTGAGTCCTTCCTAATGGCTTCCCTTCAAGTTCTTCTTGACCTCAACCCTGTCTGCTACCAAGAAAGAGCGCAGAGGCAGATATACAGCCTTGCACACGCAGCTGCATCACAGCCAGCGCCACTACTTCTGCCACCAGAGGGCGCCACCACCTGGCGTCCTTTGTGTATTTTTTTGTTGTTGTTTAGTTTTTCTCTATCTTAAATATACTTCTGTTTATATTTTAAGGACTTGATATAACCACATTTTCTATAATGTTAAATTAGCCAACATATAGCACATCATTAGTTTTTGATGTAGTGTTCAACGGTTCATGGGTATTTTAAGGAGAGCACATGATGTGATGAGTCCTGGGTGTTATACATAACTACATTTTTTTTTTCAGATCCTCTTGGGCTTTTGATGCCATTAACATTCACATATAAAATAGTCTCTCTTTGTTCTTGCAATTGTATTCTGTTTTTTAATTAAACTTACACTTTAAACTGTTAGCAAAATTTAGCTATCATGCCACTCTTTCCCAGAATTCTCAGCTGTTCTCTATTTCTTATACTTTCAGATAAACTTACATGGAAAGTCTTTTTCAGGTTCCAAAATAAATTCCATTTGGATTTTTATTTAAAGATGTTAACCACTTATTTAATTTAGGGAGTACTGCTATTTTTCAGTTCTGTTTTCTCTATCCAAATTATGAGTCATTTTTCCCATATTCAAATCTTATTTGAGGTCGCTTAGTAATGACTTTTAGTTTGTAATTTTCCTCATATAAGTAACAATCCTGTTTAAATCTATCCTAATGCTACTACAAATGGGTGTTTAATTATATTTTATTATGTTTTTCATTTATAAATTTGTCCATTCTGGTTACTTTGGTTCTAATAGTTCTGTTTTGTTGTTTAGTAAGTTATCCTACCCACACTGAGCAACAATGTAGCGCCATCCTTCCTAATAGTTTACATCTTATTTCCACATGCTAGAATTTCCAGAGTGACATTTAAAAAGGGTATGATAGTGGGAATCTTTAAGTTTTTCCTGATGTTAATAACAAATACTGTAGTGTTTCACAGTTCTTGTAATACTAACTGGGGGTGTTGGGAGGGTTTTTTGGTTATTAACTGTTTTTTGAAGACACTCTAGAAGGCAGGAGCCATGAGGGTAGAGACTACCTTATGACACTTAAACATTGTCAATCTATTCCCTTGGTCTGATTTCTGTTGTTGATTTACTCTTTGTTTCTTCTGTTCTGTTTTCTTTACTTTTAGCAATCCACAGTGATTTAGATATGATTAAATCATGCTTTTGTCCTACTGATTATATTTATCATATACCTAAAACTGCATTTCTCAATGTAAAATAGCATGTAGCTACTATTAATTGAGCACTTGCTTTTTGCTACTCATTTAACAGACATTAATTTATTTATTCATCACATAATTCTGTGAGGTAGGCATAATTAGGACAATTTTATACAGAAGAATCTGTAGTGTAGTTATATGTAAAACAATGAATCTTGGAACACTCCATCAAAAACTAATGATGTACTATATGGTGACTAATATAACATAATAAAAAAATAAAGAAACTGCAGTTTAGAATTATTCTAAAGTAACTGCCCTCAAATTATCCAAAAATAAAAATTCAAATTCTTATTGGTCTGATTCCAAGACTATGTTCTTAGCCAATATGCTATGCAGGACAATTACTAATTTTTATATACTAATTTTATTGTCAGAAAACTCAAAAAATTTTGTACTGTTCACTTTCCTTAGGTGTCCAGGTAATAATCAAATGATGTTCTAATAATGGTAATTTTACCTTCATTTTCCAAACATATACTCAATGCTTTTTCTGTTTTATTGATTTAAGTAGAATATTTAATAATTTTAATAGCTGTAACTTTTGTCAAAACTTCATTTAATGGGGGTTTCTTTAGTGTTCCATTGTTGAGTATTCTTGGCTGATGGTTTGACAAAGAAATAATTTATCATATTGAAGAAATATCCTTCTCTTCCTAGTTTAAGAGGTTTTATTTTTAATGAGAAGCATATTGAACTTTATTTAATGTCCTTTTGGAATCATTCAAGAAAATGATAAATATTTTTCCTTGTATCTTTTGATATTACTAAAGCTTAATAAATTGCTAGACTATTATCTCATTTCTAAAATATTCAAAGGTTAGCATGTTATTAAGTTTATTTGCAAGTTTATTATTTGATAGTTTACCTCTTTTTCAACATGTCAAATAAGTCTGTAGTTTTGGCTTTTCATTTCTCTTGTTAACTTTTGGGATTATGATCATGTTAGTTACTTAAAATTAATTTTAAAACAACTTATTTTCCTATTCTTCTGTGAGATGCTCAGATAAAGCAAAGCATATCTGTTACTTTAAAATTTAAAATCATCTCAAGTTCTTTAGACATATAGATTTTAAAAACTGCAGAAAAAGTAAATCAACAAAAGAATAATACAAACTCGACTTGTATGAAACTATTTCTTTGATAATTTCTTTAATTTATATTTACCTTTTTATTCTGATAAGGATTCTACATTTATTTTGAGATAACAAGTTTGATTATTTTTATATCCTGGAAAATGATGATCTATAATAGTAAAAATTCCAAATTGAGTTTTATTCACCTATTTTTAAAAATCACTCCTATGCCTGTAGTAATGTCCCTTCTCCAAATTTGCATATATGTTTTACCAATATTCTTTAATGATTAGAAAAAGTTTTACCTGTTTTTAAGGACTCTTCCTCTAGTTTCAGTTATCATTTCTATTGGGTTTCTTTTTAAAATTTTTGTCCTACTTGGAACACTGAAAAAAAATAAAATTACAAAAAAAATTGTCCTATTCTTATACTAATTATTACTTTCATCACGTTGGTTAACATTTTGTTTTTTCCTATAATAGTGATAAGCTATGAAAAGTTTAAGTGTCTTATATCAATCTTTTAGATTTAAATGGTAACCTTTATATAGGATGACCCATTTATGCCTTGAATTTTGTTATCAATTTGACCATATCCTTATTTTGCCTCGTATAGGACCAACAATTTACCAATTCTTTTATAGTTAGCCTATCTTGGTCAGTTGGTTTTTGTTCTCTCTCCTACACAACTGAGATTCTCTCCAATCTGAAGGTCTTATTTTCTTTTGGGAAATTTAATACATATATTCACATTCTTTGCCAAAATACATAAATTTATTTTTCTTTCATTTCTTAATGCTTTCTTGATTGCTATATTTTATTTTCTATGTTTTTGTTGAGACTCCCCCTAAGTACCACAGAATCAAGTTTATTTAGGAAATGATCACAGGAAAAACAAGAAAATGAGGAAGTGAGAAAGGAAATAGTTTGTTGTTGTTTTAAGCAATTAGAGTCACATGAATGCAGGCAGGACAAGTGTGAAGAACTGAAAATCAATTATACTTAAAATCCTCCAAGGAATATATACAATGGATCTCGGGCTGTTGCACTGAAAGAAGAGAAAATAGGATTTTATCTGCTTATTCCCAGCCCTCATTGGATGGAATTATGTCTGAGGCTGTTGAATTCCTGGCACTCTTGAGCTATCTTAGGAGCAAGCTAAGAAAGTTCCCATAGTTTCAGAGAAAATCCTTGGGCAAGGGTGGAAGAGGGTAAGACACAGGGGTGTTTGTGGTGCAAAGCTATCAGCATGTGCAGGAACCATCTACTGCAGATATGGTGAACGAGCAGTAGGCCAAAAAGATACGTTGTACAGGGTTAGGGAGGGTGTCCCTCCTTTACTCTACTAATATAAGACATACATGTATCACCTCTATTCTACAAATATATATCCTTGATATTTTAAAATACCTGGCTGCATAATTTCCAATTACCAGCGACAATAAAACATACTCCATTTGGGTTTACCAGACAATATCCAAAACACAAACAGGAACATATTTGAAGTCTGTCCACTTTGCATCCTACTGCTAACCCTTCCCCTTTTTGGCAGGGAAGAGAGAATATAACCTGCAATTTTAAACCACTTACAATTAGTATTATTTTATAAACTCTCTTCCATAATTATTCATAATAGGTGGACCATGTTAAATAACCATAATTTTAACAGTTCACTCTAATTCATTATTATTTTCACTTAGTGTTTCAGTTGGTAACAATGTGACTACAAAGAAATGGGTTATACATTCTATAAATGTTCTTGTGTTTATATGTAACACAGTAATACATATTTTTATTGCTGTTCACAGCACTACTCCTTCAGTTCCTTATATTATACTTCTTACCTTTTGATTGTTATTAGAACAAATCCACAAATTTGATTTTTTTAAAGATTTATTTATTTGACAGAGATCACAAGTAGGCAGAGAGGCAGGCCGAGAGAGAGAGGGAGAGAGAGAGAGAGGAAGCAGGTTTCCGCTGAGCAGAGATCCCAATGTGGGGCTCAATCCCAGGACCCTCGGATCCTGACCTGAGCCGAAGGCAGAGGCTTAACCCACAGAGCCACCCACAATTTTGAGCACCCCCACTAATTTGATTTCTTTACCTTAGTTTTTTTTCTGCCTTGATGAGTTTTAGATGAGCATTAGGATAGGTTTTTAAAAGAAAAAAAATAGGGGTCTCTGGGTGGCTCAGTCATTAAGCATCTGCATTTGGCTCAGGCCCTGAACCCTGGGTCCTAGGATTGAGCCCTGCGTCAGGCTCCCTGCTCAGCAGAAAGCCTACTTCTCCTCTCACCGCCCCCAGTTGGTGTTCCCTCTTTCGCTGTCAAATAAATAAAATCTTTAAAATAAATAAACAAAAGAAACAAATAGAAATTTACATAGTTCAGCAAAATAGGTTGAGGTTTAAGTACATTTTCACACATCAGTATTGCCTGCCAAATGATGAGCTGCTTTCAAATTCAGTTTTCTGTAGATCATTGTATATTAGTTGTACATTTTTAATCTTGACTCATTCTTCAGAATAAAATTATTATTCACATTTTGAATCTTTATTATCTGTCTCTTTCTCAGTCTCTCCTATCTCTTTATTCCTTTCCTTATGCAAAGTTCTACAAAAGTTTAACCTTTTTACACTTGTAACTTGTCCAATTTTCTGATCTTTCAGTATCATTCATTCTGCTATTATAGTTTTTTTCTATTCTTTTCTTTACTCTACCAGCCTTTTTTCTATGTCTGGGCTCCATCAGAGTCCACACCCCTTTTAATTATCTAAGAGCAGAACATAAATTTCTTTAAAAATATTCCCACAAGTAATATTTTTCCCTCAAAACTATGGTCTTCCTTACCTCAGAAGTTACATTTATCTTTTTTTATATAGAGGATTCCTTTCAGGGTCTGTGTTTTCTTGTTTTAATTTTGTTTACACAAAATTGAAGAAAAGGCACATTCTAGACCAATAGCTGCAAAGATGTATTTTACTTTATCTTCGTGTTTTCTTGGAAACTATTTAAAACTTTTTTCAGATCTCGGACTAAAAACCAGTGTCATGTTATATTATCCCTTTTGTGTGACCTAATGGTCTAATTTAGAACCATAATAGTCATGTTGTCATAGGTGAATCTTCTGTGAGAGGGGATAACTTTATTTTCCTATAGTCTGTTTTCCATTTTCCACATGATGCAACTATTAAACTTTCTAATTCTGCTCTCTCCCACCCCCTACTCCTTCCATGTCGGCAAATATCCTGTAATTATTCTGTTTCGTTGTTGTTGTTGTTGTCATTTTTAAGATGAGAGAGAGAGAGAGAGAGAGAGAATGTGAGCAGGGGAGGGGCTATGGAAGAGGGAAAGAAGCAGACTCCCTGTTATCCCAGGAGCCCCACACCAGGCTCCATCTCAGGACCCTGAAATCATGAACAAGAGTCAGGCACTTCACAGATTGAGCCACTCAGGTGCCCCCAGGTAATCATTCTATTTAAAACAAACATTCTTGGGACGCCTGGGTGGCGCAGTTGGTTAAACGACTGCCTCCGGCTCAGGGCGTGATCCTGGAGTCCCGGGATCGAGTCCCACATCAGGCTCCCAGCTCCATGGGGAGTCTGCTTCTCCCTCTGACCTTCTCCTCGCTCATGCTCTCTCTCACTGTCTCTCTCAAATAAATAAAATAAAATCTTAAAAAAAAAAAAAAACATTCTTGGTCTTATTTTTTCTGAGTAACCTGATTTTGGATTTGATTGATCTATATTCATAAAGAATTTCTAACAGATTTCTCTCCTATTCTACAGCCTGCCTTCAACTATAGTGTTAATACAATAGACTAGGGAGGTATTAGTGTCTTTCATGATCATCTTTAATTCTTTTAATCTTATCCTACTTTCTCTGGAAAAGTTTATAAGAAATTCCCCCATTACCTTCATTTAGCATTTTCCCATTCTTGATGTTCTCGACATATGGATGGAATCTTTCCATATTTTCTTTTTTTTCTTTTAGATTTATTTATTTATTTGACAGACAGATCCCAAGTAGGCAGAGCAGCAAGCAGAGAAAGAGGGAGAAGCAGGCTCCCTGGTGAGCAGAGAGCCCGATGCGGGGCTCCATCCCAGGACCCTGAGACCATGACCTGAGCTGAAGGCAGAGGCTTAACCCACTGAGGCACCTAAGCACCCTGGAATCTTCCCATATTTTCTATTAAAAATGCTGCATTTTCATTCTGCATTTATATTCTTTTGTTCATTTGATGGTGATTTAGCAAGGAGTGAAGATTTATATAGTGATGCTCAAGTTGCTTCTCATCCATGATTCCTGTCTACTCCATATTTTAGATGTCACCACGCAGATGTCTCCTTAAGTCTCCATCTGCTTCCCATAAAAAGTCATTTTCAGATATTTGCTTTTTCTATGTATTTGGGGAAATGTTCT
Organism: Neogale vison; assembly: GCF_020171115.1. Lineage (NCBI taxonomy): Eukaryota > Metazoa > Chordata > Mammalia > Carnivora > Mustelidae > Neogale > Neogale vison. The sequence goes on from NC_058099.1 coordinate 45,248,086, forward strand.
TTTTCTCTTTTGTTTCTATATAGCTTCCTTTTTCCTTTTTTGGGCTTTGTCCCCACCATTCTGAATGGGTGAAATCTGTGTCAGTCTATGGTTTAACAGCAACAGTGTGGGTGAAGTGTCATTGGTCCACTTTACTCTTCACATGGGAGACATTCTGATGGCTTCCCCATCTCACTTCTCATCTGAACATCAAGTTGCCTTGAAGAACATCTAGTACACTTTGTGATACTTAACAAACATTCGACAACTTTAATTCCACAGGACTAAAATTAGATCTTTTCTTGCTCAAAGTGGCAGCTTTCTCTGACTAAGCTAGGGCATAAGATGCAGTTGGCTCCGTTTCTCAGCAGCATAAAGCATGAAGACCTCTTCTGGCACACATAATCCCAGCCCTCTTCTGTCCCATCCCCATTAGCTTTTCCATATGTGACTAAGTGCTTAAATTTGCCATAGGCTTTCACCTATCCCCTTCTCTATTGTTTTGTTCTGTAAAATTATTCTCTGAAGGGATGTGGAAAGAGAAGCACTGCTGATAATGGACTAGAGAAGTCTTGGTTTTAACCAAGGTTAGTTTCCACTAAATTAAGAGTTTGCTTAGTTTATTAGGTTATGGTTTCTCTGCATTTTGCTTTTTTTCAGACCTCAGAACATAGTGATGAAGCAACATGGTTTCTCTATTTTCTTTTAGATGGGTCATTAGATTTACTCTAAATAGCTGCTAACATTTTTGCTTACAAACGTACTTTATTGAAAGTCAGAGATAATTTTATCAGCACATCTAGTCTACTCTTTGCAACCCAGAGAGCTCAACTTATTGTTAACTCAGTTTGCCTATTTAGCCACTTTTTTCAGTCACTTGAAAATTTAATTAAATAATTACCACATATCCTCAGTATACTATATTCTGGACATATTAGGATAATTAAGCTATTATTTCCTTTAAGAGATTTAATCTAGGAGTGCCTGGGTGTTAAGTATGTTAAGCATCCGTCTTCAGTTCAGATCATCATCTCAGGGTCCTAGAATGAGCCCCACAACAAGCTCTCTGCTCACCGGGGAGCCTGCATCTCCCTCTCCCTCTGTCTGCTGCTTCCTCTGCTTGTTCTCTCTGGGTCAATTAAATAAATCTTAAAAAAAAAAAATCTTAATCTAGTGGGGAAAAAAGGACTTGTATATAAATAAGCCACAATATCTTATATGGATATTATGATATTAATTATGCTACATTTTCAGAAGAAAAAGTGGTCATTTCTTCCAAGTAGGATTTAGGAAAGAGTCAACACTTGAGCTAAGTTTAAAAAGAGAAGTAAGGTGCTTAAAATAACAACAACAACAACAACAACAAGAAAATGGGGCAATTGTGGTCAGAGTCCAAAAGGATAATTCACAGATTAAGAACAATGTCTGGCATAAAACCGGGAGGAACTTAGAACAAAACTTAGAATAAAATAAAACTTAGAACTTAGAATAAAAACCTTAGAGGAACTAAGAGCAACTTGGCCTTATTGAATTATAAAATATGAGGCATACCTAGCCATTGTTAAGACTGAAAAGAAAAGGGTCCCTTAAAAATATGAAACTATAAAAGTAGTCCATTATAATATTATTACAACCTTCATCTAGTACTAGAGTTTTCTATACCTCTTCTCCAGAGATTGATTTGTTATAATAATTTCTACCTCCATTTTTATAGTTACTCTATTCAGGAAATATCTGCCATATAAATCTTATTTAAAGAAACATTCAAGGCGCGCCTGGGTGGCTCAGTTTGTTAAGCAACTGCCTTCGGCTCAGGTCATGATCCTGGAGTCCTGGGATCGAGTTCTGCATCGGGCTCCCTGCTTGGCGGGGTGTCTGCTTCTCCCTCTGACCTCTTCCCTCTCATGCTCTCTCTCTCTCATTCTCTCTCTCTCAAATAAATAAAATCTTTAAAAAAATTCTAAATATTTCTAGTTTGCCATTTTATAAATGACTAAATTTTTTTGCATTCTTCTTTTCTTACTATCCAAAAATGTAGAAATACTAAAATGGTTTTGCTTTAGGTAAGATAGGCCACAAATATTGAGCCCAAATATACAATTCTCTATTTTCTAGATCTTAGCACAGATCACAATTTCTCCTTGCATTGAGGGACAAATGTTATGCATTGGCTGAAGTGGCGAAGCACAAATGTATGGCATATGGCACACAGTTGAGAAAATTAAAAGTGCTTACACTGAAAGGAGGTCATAACCCAGTGGGCATAACCAGAACTTGGAGGGTTCATTCCATTACTGGAATGTCAACTGAGAGAATGGCAAGAGAGTGTATTATACATCAAAAGTATTTATAATGTCAGTGAGATACAATTTAACAATAAAGAGTGAAATGGTTAAAAAAAAACCACTTTAAAAATGCAAGGAATAAAACCTGAAGAATATGACAATGTATACCTGCAACAGACCAGTAGTATGAAAGGTGTGACAATGAAAAACTGTTAAGTCGACTCTTTATACACTCTAAATTGCTCTCATATTCAAAAGGGATTTCCAATTCTCCTATGTTTTTCTGGGGTGAGGATAAATAATAGTGACAAACAAGCAATATCAATGCATTCCTGAATTATGTAGAAGACAACTTTATGACTCATAAAGCAAAATACCCTGAAAAACAGACTGCATTATACCCCTTACATAGCAGGAAAATAACATTCAAGCTAGTATCCATAGGCTGCTGTAATCGAGAGCAGTGTTAACAAAAGTATCATGGCATACTTTTGTTGAGGGCTTACTATGAGCGGGGCACCATCCTAAGTACTTGGCATGCATCAATGACCAAACAAATGAAGACTCTCCAAATGGAATTGAATGTTTAGCTGAGCTAGGCAGAAAATAAACAAGCATAATAACTAAGTGAATTATATCTTGAATTAATAATGGTAAGTGCTATAAAAAAATTGAAGTGGAATAGTTTGATGGGGGTGGGTACAGTGTCAGTGTAGAGGCAAAGGCATTACACATGTCAGAGTATGTTTTCCTAGTAACACTGGACTTGAATAAATATTTGGAGACACCCAGACCCGTGGCTTGTTCAGTAGGTTAAGCGTCTAACTTTGGCTCAGGTCATGATCCCAGGGTTCTGGGATTGAGTCTTACATTAGGCTCCCTTCTCAGTGGGGAGCCTGCTTCTCCCTCTGCCTGCTTTTTCCCCTGCTTGTGCTCTGAGAAATAAATAAATAAGGTCTTCAAAAAAAAATATTTGAAGGATGTGATGGAGTCAACCAAGTATATATGCGGGTGCAGGGAAAGAGCATTAGTGGCATCAAAGGCCACAAGATACCATGATTGAGGTACAGCACAGAAGCAAATGTTGAAGCACAGAAGAGGAGGACATAAGGGCAAAGAGAAAGGTGAGGGAACCTTAAATTATTTAGTGTCTTGTGGGCCACTAAGAATTTTGGCTTTATTTTAAAGGAAAATGAAAAGCAACTACAGAATTTTGAGAAAGGAAATGAATGATATATCCTATACTTTTAAAAGGTCAGGTGCCTGTGGTATTTCTATTAAGCTATAGATAAACAAATTTGAAAGCAAAAAGAATAGTCAGAAGGCTATTGCAGTAACTTTAGGTGAATGAATGATGGCTCAGCCAGAAAGTAGCTATGGAGTTTGTGTTTGGATTCTAGATATGTATTGACAATTGCGTTAACACAATTTGCTGGTATTTTGGGATGTGAAGGAAAGAGATTAGTTAGGATAACAACATATTTTTGGACATAATGACAGGATGGATGGAACTGCCATCACATAAAATGAAGAAGGTTGCAGAAAGCTGAATTTGGGAGAAAGGAGCTTTGGGGATGCTGATTTTGAGAAAATTATTAGATATTCCAGGAGAGATGGTGCACATGCAGTTAGATGTGATAGGCTGGACTTTGAGATATTCTGGGTTGGGTGTATCATTTGGGCATATCTGTATGTAGTAATGAAACAAGATTAAGTCACTAAAAGAGTGATTGTTCATAAAGAAGAGAAGAGGACCACGGACTGATCTCTGAGATACTGCATTATTAAGGGAGTGTAAAGAAGAAACCAGGAAAGTAGACCACATAGTAGCACCCAGTAAGACACACACACACACACACACACACAAGTGTGGCATCCCAGAAGATAAGAACTGTGCCAAGCAAGAAAAACCTGCTGATAGTTCACATAACACAGGACTGAAAACTGGCCATTTTATTTAAAAATGTAGATATCACTTTTTACCTTAACTCAGTTATTTCCATGGAGTGATAGAGAGGACAGTGTAGTTAGAATGAGTTAAGAAAGAACAGACAATTTGAAGAAAGGATAAACAACTCTTGCAAGGAATTTTGATCCAAAGAAAAGCAATGAGATGCGGCTGCTGATGAATGGGATTTTGTATACCTTAATATCAGAGCCATATAATTATGCATTGCATTAATCAAGATTCAACCAGGGAGGCAAATTATAGAATTATAATTATAGAATTATATTATAGAATTTATAGTATTACAGAATAACTATTCTGTAAATTATAGAATAAGTGTTTTTTGGAATATTATTTTTGTGAGGACTAATTGTATATGTCAGCTTGACTGGACTAAGGGACACCCAGGTAGCTGATAAAACGTTATTTCTGGGTGTATCTGTGAGAGTTTCCAGAAAAGATTAGCATTTCAATGAGTCAACTAAGTAGATACTATTGCTGTCATGGATGTGATTGGGCATCACCACATCTGTTGAGAACCTGATCCCAAATAGAACAAAAATGTGGAGAATGTGGAGAAAGAGTGCATATATACTCTCTGTGCTTGAGCTGTGAGCTTGAGCTTCCCCTGCTCTCAGACTTCAGTGCTCTTGGTTTTAAACTCAGACTGAATTATACCACTGATTTACTTGGTTCTCCAGCTTATATTCAGTGGATCATGGGACTTCTCAGCCTCCATCATATGATATGATATGATATCACATGAAACATAAGGGCATGTGTTTGTGTGTGGAGGGGGGAGGGGGTATCCCAGAGAAACAGAACCAGTTGGATACACACACACACACACACACACACATTACACTCCCGCCCATGTCCATCTCTACACACATTTACATAGCACATATGTTAGGATTCTCCAGAGAAACAGAATACAGTTGTATATATGTTATATGTTGCATGTAGGATATGTATCAGCTCTGTTTCTCTGGAGAACTCCAATTGATCCAACTGCACACATTTATGGAAGAAGCTGAGAAAATATGTGTCCAAAAAAACAAAACAGAGTTGGAGTTAAACACCAACCAGCCTTCCCAAAGTACCCAGGTGATTGGATAATCAAAGCTTGAGAGGAAACCTGGAAATCCAAGGATGGCTAGGTGTCAGAGTAAGACCATAATGAAGAGCTAATGGAGAAGACGATGAAATCTACTCCCTGCATCTGGTATTGGGCCTGGAGACCAATAGGAATGATGGCCAGGAAGAAGAGCCAAAAAGGGAAGATGGAGGAAAGCTGGAATCTGCCAGAACTTCTTCATCTGTTTCACACCACTAAAAGAGAACGAAGAAAATCTAGAACCTACAAGAATCTATATACCTGTCTCACACTGCAACTGTTCCCAATGACCTCCAAAGAATGACATCTGCTGCTCTACTTCAACTTTCCAAAAATCTTATGCAAAATTCTCTAACCTGGAGCAATACATAGAAGAGGTTTCTGCAACATTTAGTAACAGCTAGCAAAATTGATCTAGTGCAAAAGCACTCAGATGCTGACCTAATAGAGATGGGAAAAAATGATGACATGGCAACAGACAGGAGATCTGCACCAATGTCCTTGAGTAGGACAGAGGGCACCATAGCTAACACACAAGTGAAGGACTTACAGTTACAACAAAGTAAAGGTGTTTGGGTTTATTAAAACTTATTTCCAAAAAATAGCAATCATCTCTGCTGAATGCACTGATAGCAAGTATTAAAATCAAACATGAAAATCATGTTAGAAAATGTTTGGTATATTTTAAGGGATAATTACCACTTAGCTGCATACAAATCTTCATAGGAGGTCAGTCAGTAATAGCAAGAAATGTATTTGTTAATGTAGCTCAATAATTTTATGGTGTATGAAATGAAGGTTTAAAATGAAAAAATAAATAAAATGCTTATTTCTAAAGATTAAAAAAACCTTTCATCAGGACCTGAATGTAACTGCCATCTATACTTTGAAGAATCCCATTTGTTTTCATTTTTTTTTTCCCTACAGTAGGTCACTCTGACAGTCAGTATATCCAATTGCTTGTTTGACAGCTCTATCCCTAAATCCTCAAAAGCAGCTTTGATTCAACCTGGGCAAAACTTGAGATCTGTAGTTTTCTGTATACCATACCTCCTCCAGTTCCGGCTCTTTCGTTGTAATCACCATTCTTTCAAGGCAGAGTACCACTCCTACCTTCATCTCTCTGCCTCTTATTCAACCTTCCATGTCCATGCCTAATATTCCTTTTATCTCTTACCATCTCTAGAAACTGTTCACTTACCTCAATTTACATAGCATTGTCATCCTAGTCAATGCAACCTAAAACTCTCCCAGATTATTAAAACAGCCTTGTAGATCCCCTTCTGCCTGTTTCCTCACTCTTACCCTAGTACATTCTCCTCACTACATCTAATAAGTTTGTTGGGTGTTTTCTTTGTTTTAAGAATTGGAATCATGCCCTTGTTGATATGGAATTCTTTAATGTGTGTTTGCATTGCTATCAAAATAATTACCACACTTTTTAACTAGAACTAGCCATCTATGTGTGATCCAACTCATTGAACTCTCCAAACAGGAACAGTGGGAGAAAAATGAGGTTGTGATGTTTTTAACTCTTTAGTAAAAGATATAACTACATTGTGAGGATCTATTTTTTATGTTAGTAGAAAAGGGAAAACATTTTGTTTTCAAATTTATGTAAAACCACCAAACTGGTGACTGAGAAAAGTTTTCTTCACCAACCTCGAAAGTAGTAGTTTTCAGAGTCTACAGAAGACATTATCAGATGCTTTGGGGGGAAAAAAAAAGACTAGAAAAACATTAAACAGAAGTTCACAAAGTCAATGGGTTTATTGTAGACTATGTCTAATTTTAGAACATATTAATGTTTAAGTGTCAAAGAAATATATAACGTATGTCATACTTAAACTTTCTTAGGCTTGAAACTTTTTGTTACCAGAAGGCATCATAGAACGGCTGCTCTATAGAACACTTTTGGGAATGCCACCCTAAGCATTTGAGGAGGAAACAGAGGCCTGAGGAAGTTAAGGTTAAAATAGTCAAGAGGGTATCAAATAGAGCCTGGACTGCACTATGGGTATTAAGGGGTAGGTGATGCGGCAATCCCATATGAAGTATGCAAAGAAGGAAAGTTTTTTGAGCAGGGTAGAACAAAGGGAGTAGAATCAGGTACAGGGAAGAGTTGAAGAGGCTCACCATCACTGTCCCAGTCACGAAAGGAGGAAAGAATTAAAGGAGAACACCAAGTAACCCATAAATACTCAGTGCATAGGAAAAAGTAAACAGTTTTGTTTCCTGGCTATTTAAGCTTGACAATTGGTTTATGACTCACTTTATATGTTCTGCCTTTATGCCCATTATTTTATAACTAGATTGATCAAACCCAGATTATGGCAAACTAACTGAAACACAAACATACATTTTCTAAAGAGGTATATCAGTGTAATACATTCTTAAAGAGGAGAAGCTCTGCAAACAGTAAAATATAACACAGAATTAAAAATAGAAAAAAAAAGGAATGTGGGCTTTTGAGGACTTTGTTTCGATACATTTGAAGGGAAAAAAATAAAAGCAAAATCACTTTTTACTTAAGCAGTATGAGACTCAAACATTACTTAAAAAATAATCTGGGAATGTTAGTCTCAATTCCACATTTTAAAAATAAAAATATATATGGCACTTCTAAGAAGCATGGACCTTGTAAAATTCTAGCAGCCCTTCTAGAGCAATGAGATGCATGGCATTCTAGAAGATGCTCTAATCATTTCCTTAACTTTTTCAGTAAAAATGGAATGCCATATTGTATAGTTATTTTTAAAAAAAAACTTAAACAGGAAAAAGACAATTCAAAGAACTTCTTCACAATGAAGCAGCCAATTCTGTGATTATTTAAAAAAAAAATTGTGTCCCATGTGTGTTTCCCACATGATTTGCACAGAAAATATGTAGGCACTGCTTTCTGCAGTATGTCATCATAAATTATCCCATGAATCATAAATTATACCTTCCAGTGTTCAATTCCCATTTTCACTGTATATATAAAGTTTACACCTCACTGATCATTTACATCAGAATGAGAAAGAGATACACATAGTCCTTCTGCATCATTAGAACACAGAAATAAATATACATGGATTCTTTTTATATTATTTTATATACAAAATATGATCAAAATTTAAAACATAGTTTATCCACGCTAATTGCCATAGGACATGAAGTTATAATATGATCAAACAAAGTTCTTGAATCAAAAGACAGATCTTTCAGATAAAAATTCCAAAAACTTCTATATGGTTCACCAGGCCCTCTAACAAGCAAAAGTGATCCTGCCACAAACACTGTATTTTTTTAACTTATCAAATAGCATGAACTCAGCTGTATTTGATATTAAAGGTACATTTATATGTCTATATATTATTTTTATGAGAGAAAAATAGGAGATTTTATTTCCTTGAATAATTTTGTAAGAAAACTCAAAATGTTCCAAGATAATTGATGATAGAAGGACCAATAAGTACTCAAACCAACACAGAGCATAGTCCAGACTTGATCCCACCAGTTTTCACTAATCACATCTTCCATGAAATCTTTTATCAGGACTACTAACAAGTACAAAATGGCCAACCTGAGTTTCACCTTCATTGCCTTCTCAAAGTAGTTTTTTCTTTCCACCAGACACTCTAATGAGCAGTGAAATGGTCAAAGGTAGACATCAAGGAGTACAGAGGGAAGAGGTAATGGCCTGTATAAACTGAAAACTATAGACTCAGTTCCTGGGTAATTGAGTATTGGTGGGACTTGGCAAAAAGAGAGCCAGTAGCTATAATTCATTTAGACTGAAAAGAAACTCTCCTTCCAATATCAAAGTATAATGAGGAACTGAGTACAAAATTTGTTGCCAATTTATGATTATAGTATCCAGTGATCCATCCAAGGACTAATATTGTCCATCATGAATATGAGAAAAGGGCATATAATGGGCACAAATAACTGTTCTAAAGACAAGTTTACAGGAGATAAGCAATTACAACCTGATTTTATAGATTGGCACCAAAAACACTTTTGTCTTTTTCTTTATGACAATCAATCAATTCAATAGAGTCTTTCCTATTAATGAAGGCACTGTTCTTTGAGGGTACAAAGATGTACTTCTGTCCTTGAGATTTTAAAAATATAGTGGGGGATGTAACCATGCACTTAAGTAACTTCAGTAAAGAGCACACTGTTTAAATTCAGAAGAGTGAGCAATTAATTCAGTAAAAAATCCTACTACGTACTTGCAGGAATGTTTGAAGTTCCACATACCTAGCATAACAAAGTATTCGTATAAAGTAAGAAAGGACCATAAGGAGAAAAAATATCAACCCATTCCATTCCATGTAAAAATTTTAGTTATAAACCTACTACATGCCAAGGATTTTGTTAGATAAGAGACAAAGAAACAAGATATCACTACTGATAACATTGCAGTTGTGTAATGAAAAATGAGACAGGTAGATAATATAGACCACTGTATAAATGTTTACAAATCCCAAAAAATATCTTTTATGACTTAAATTTTCTACACAGAGATATAATTCTCTCTTCTCTAAGTTTTTTTTTTTTTTTTTAAGATTTTATTTATTCATTTGAGAGACAGAGACTAGAGAACACAAGTACTGGGAGGGGCAGAGGAAGAGAAAGAAGTCTCCCCACTGAGCTGGGAGCCCAACATGGGGCTCAATCTGAGGACCTGGAGATCCTGACCTGAGCTGAAGACAGACCTTAAGCATCTGAGCCACCCAGGTGCCCTGTCAATTCTTCTGTAAGTTGATAGAAGAATAAATTTACAGTAATTCCTAAGTTGTGCAAGTAACCTGTGCTGCAAATTTGTGGGAATTTCTCTCTGTTGGTGCCCAGACTTAGTCTGTAGTTTTCAGGAAAGAGATTATTTGGTCAATGGTGGCCAAATGTGACTGCAAATCAGAGCTTTTCAGGGAAATTTTAAAAAAAAATGATAGATTCCTGACCCCTGCCACAGTCACTCTGTGGACCACTTCACAAACCACTGGCCTAGGCCATGTGGAACATCTAAATTTTGACAAAAATGAAGAGCTGCTACTAGAAGGACTGCTCTGTGGATTAAAGATGGTAGGAACCACAAGGAAATAAAGGATGTCATGACACATCACCATCTAAATTCTCTCACTCAACACTTTCCCCATACTTCAGGTCTACTTCCTGTACATTTCCTTCTCTTTTCCTCCTGTGGGAGATCTAAGAGCCATACTTCATCTAGAATTAAAGAAGATGGCAGTCCAGATTAACATTCTATCTATACATTAGGGAATTTCTCCCAAAGGAAAACACTGACTACAAGAATCCCTTGAGGAAAAAGAAAATGAACATAAGAAATTATTTCACACCTTACACTAACTTCACTTAGAAAATCATGGACTTACTAAGCATGTACAAGAGAGAAAATGATTAATTCCTGAAGGGGGGGGAATCAGCAATGTGATCCATATTCAACAAACATTTTGAGCATCTCTCAATGCTTAATATTACTGAATCTTAAAAAAATGGGAAGAGCAACATTTCAATGCTAGCATGATATTAATCACTCCATATCTGATTTAATATTTGATTTAATTTTCATACTTTCATTAAACAAGTAATGAATAAGTATTGATCTTGTGCCATGTTTTCTACAGGGGATAAAGTATTAAATAATACAGTCCTAGTCCTTGCTCTTTTGGGTAATACCTTCCAGTAAGGGATAAGGACAAGTATGGCAACTTGTCAGTGGGAAACAAGTAAAGAGTACTAGGGAGAATCACTACAAAGACACATAAAGCTAACTTCATGCAGACTGAAAATAAATATTCCAGGAAACATGCCTGCAAATTTTTAGAGGCAGGGTAACATACATTCAGGAAACTGCCGAATAATGCATAGTAAAGTACTTTGTAGTAGGTGGAGAGAAATACAAACTAGAAGATTATAAGTTGTGAAGTCATACTAAGAAAGTAGATTGTACCTTAAAATGCGGAGCACCAGAAGAGTTTAACCATGAAGAGAACAAATCAGTTTTTTCTTTCAGTACGTTCACTCAGCCTTCCAAGTTGAGAGCAAGTTAGAGTCATGACTATGAGACACACCATTTAGGAGGCTAATCAGATGAGTGATGATGAAGGATATGTCTTAGAGTAATGAATAGGAAGATAGAACAAAGTGGTTGAATGTCTTAGAGTAATGAATAGGAAGATAGAACAAAGTGTTTGAAACTTAGCAATGTTAAAGAGATAGAAAATAAAGTACTTGGTAATATTTTGGATATGTGGGTGATGGTTTAGATATTAGCATAGGAGGAAGAAGAGGCTAAAGAAATTATTTTGGACATGTTGATGTTTCAATTACCAAGCAGACATATAAGTTGAGTATCAAATAAGCAGTGGAATGTGTGGGTCTTGACTAAAGTTCAGGAGAGACAAAAAGCTACAAATACAGAGTTGGGAAACACTGACCCACAAACAGTAACTGAAGTCATGGGAGTGACCAGTATTGCCCGATTTTAGCTTGTAAAGGATGTAAACTAGAAAGAAAGCCAACAAAGGAAGAGGATCCTAAAATTACTTAGGAGTAGCCAGAAATAGATGATAAGATGGATAGAAAATTCAAAAATTTCCTTGGTTCTAAGGGGAACCAAGGAAAGTTTATCAAGGATGACATATTCAATTGTGCTATATTCTACTGAAAGTTCAAATGAAAAGTCTAAGGAGTAACCATTTGATTAGCATAGCATCCTCTACCCTTTTCTGATACCTTGGAATGCATACATATGCAACCTCTGGTCACAATATCTGTTTTTGTTTTTTTAACTTCAAGTAGGATTTTGCAGTCTACAGTAGAAGTGTGACTTTCTACTACGTTGAAATTGGGTTGTTAGTAATGCCTATTTCACAACAAACTGAAAAGGAGTGGTCATGGACATAAGAGCTAAATAATTATTTGTCCCCCCCCCCCAAAAAAAAGTATATTTGTCATCACTTAGGCCAAATCTTGCTGAAATCCTGTTATGAATTTATAACATTACATTATAGGCTCTATGAGGGCATGAAATGAATTTAGTTTCTCCACTATTTTAAGTCCTGGCACTTAACATTATGACTGGCACAGAACAGTTGCTCAAAATATATTTTTGAATGGATGGATGGATGAATGAATGAATGAGGCACCAGAGACAAGAGCTAGAATTATCTGGTATTTCCATTATAGAGCCTGCAAAATGGAGGTGGATTCTGGAGAAAGAATCAATTGAAATGCAAAAATAAATATTAACTGATCATCTGAGAAAAACCAAAGGCAAGTTTTACAGTAATTAGCAAACATAAAAATCCTCTGTCCAACCCTTAGATGCATTCTTGCTTATATTATCCAAAAAAAGTATTTAGCTGACTAAACTCTACTAAGAATTACTAGAAAAATACAAGAGAGCCAAAAATAACTGAACAAGTGACTAAGATGACAACAAACAAAATCAGCACCGACAGGGGCAAGATAGTGCAATGTGGAAGCAACAACTTAAATGACTCATTCATGATAATATGTTGTGAATTAATGGTTAGTCCTCAGTAAATCATCTCTAGTCACTTTCTTAACAGCACTGGTTACTAACCAACACAGTGAATGTTATCTACTCAACTTTTTTTTTGTTACAAAATATTAGAGATAATTCTATTGCTAGGATTGTAATAATTAAACTTCCTTTATTTCCTTTACAGCATATTCAATTAAATGTTTTGAGTACATGCATATTCTCAGTGGAGAGTACTGCTCCAAATTATAACAGGAAGCACATATTGGAACTAAAAGACATTCCCACACACACCAACCATTGAGGTCCCTTGATGCAAAACAATCCTACAGAAGCAACAGCAAGCATGTGGGAGGGGGCTTTAGATAAAATGATCCCAAAGGGAGCTAATAGTTAAAAATGGAGGAGTCACAACCCTTTCTGCTGCAAGCAAAAAACAGTCAACTAGAATAGTTTAAATGATAAGTAAAATTATCTCCCTCAAAAGGAAGGTAGTTCAGGGATTGGTTCAGTAGCCAAACACAGACTTTTAACTTACCTCCTCCGGCATCCCATTGGATTACTTCCCTAATGCTTTGCCTTCTCTATTCAGGTTACAAGATGGTTATCACAATTTCATAGATCTCATGTAGTAAAAATACAGCAAAGAGAATTTTCTCTGTCTCTCCCTCCTTTTCTCCTTCTCTCTTTTCAGGGACGAATTATTTCCCAAAAACCCTCCAAAAGACTTTTCTTAAGTGCATTATCCATCAGTAGGTCACATATCCATGACTTACAGGCACTCTCAACTCAAGTTCTGGTAACAAGGACAGAATGAGAGAGAATTATGGTAGCAACCAACAGCATCAGTTTCTTCTTCTGAATTGAATACACACAGATAACATAATTGGTATTTTCTTTCCTCAATCTGATTTCTCCCACACAACTTTTCTAAGTTAACTCCATTTCCTTTTATGTAAGCCAAAATAAAGGAAGTACTTTGTCTCATCTTGAGTTCAAATATGAATGGTACTGCAATTTCCCTGTGTAAACTATCTTGCCCTTTGAATTTTAGAATTTGTAATTGACTATATTTATAAATAATATATGAAAGTAAGAAGGTTCACCTCCAAGCAAGAGAGTTGGAGAAAATCTATTATTGTACTTGTAAAACTGATTTCTCCTGTTAAATGGGCCATGAAGATTCAGTGATTTTAATAGTATTTTATTTATAAAATATTACATTTTTGGTAACATAAAGTGAAGCTTACTATGGAGTGTAGAAAATGAAAAATCTTATCTAGAGTACTGCCATTTTAAGTTAATGACAAGATCTAGTCTATATTTTTGGTACATTAGCATTGCTCTATCTACTAAAAACTGAAAACTTCCTCCTGTCTATTCTTAAAAAGGATATAGTCTATCATATGGTTTCACTTATCTGTGGAGCATAACAAATAGCATGGAGGACATGGGGAGTTAGAGGGAAGAAGGGAGTTGGGGGAAATTGGAAGGGGAGGTGAACCATGAGAGACTATGGACTCTGAAAAACAATCTGAGGGGTTTGAAATGGCAGGGGGGGTGGGAGGTAGGGATACCAGGTGGTGGGTATTATAGAAGGCATGGATTACATGGAGCACTGGATGTGGTGCAAAAATAATGAATATTGTTATGCCGAAAATAAATAAAAAATAAATTAAAAAAAAAAAAAAAGGATACAGTCGGACACCTGGGTGGCTCAGTGGGTTAAGCCTCTGCTTTTGGCTCAGGTCATGATCTCAGGGTCCTGGGATCAAGGCCCACAGTGGGCTATCTGCTCAGCAGGAAGCCTGCTTCCCCCACCCCATCTGCCTCTTACCTACTTGTGTTCTCTCTGTCAAATAAATAAATAAAATCTTTAAAAAAAAAAAAAGGATACAGTCTATAAAACAAAGAGGTTTCATAACACAAAGAAGAGGATGTTGTAAATGCTCTAAAATCATATAACCTTTAAATCTGGAAGAGAATGCCAATCTAAACCCCTTGTTTAATAGATATGAAGTGACTTGCCCAGTATTCTTGAATAACTAAAACAGGAGTACCAAGGTGATGACAGAGTAGGAGGACCCTAGGCTCACCCTCATCCCACAAATTACAACTAGTTAATTATGAAATCATCCTAAATACCCCAGAAACTGACTTGAAGACTGGCAGAATAAACTGTGCAGATAAATACAGAGAAGAGGCCACAGGGAAGAAGGTAGGACATTCAGAGACTTGGTTTGAGAGAGAAAAAGACGTGGCTCCTGAGATGGAAAATGAGCCACAGACATGGAGAAGGGCAAAAGACAGACTAGTAGACAGGAAAAAATGAATTCCAATAGCAATTGGCTTGGAAAGTGAGAGGGGCCAAATTTTATAAGTTCTTACAACCTGTGGGGCTTAAAACCTGGAGTTTTAAATGTCAGCCAACTTGGTTCTGGGAAAGTTCAAAGGACATTGGGGCTATCCTTGGAGGAAAGACAGGGCAAACTGCCTGCAAATATACAGTGTGGAAATATATGAAGGGTGCTTGGAGCACATAGTGGGGAAGTTATTTGTTCATTTGTGAACATGTTCCAGAGAGACAGTGCTCATGGAGAGAACCTTCAAGGAGAAGGGAACTGGGGCGGGGGGGGGGGGTGCCACTTCCCTTTCCTGTCCCGCAGCATTAACACAGAGCCAGCCACCTATGTGAACCAGCACAACACCAACACTGACTTTCTTACGCCAAGCCCCCAAGTTACCCCCAAGCTGCACTCTGGTGGAACCACACTTCCCAGGTATGCTTGCCTCAGTCCAAGCATGGTGGGTCCCCTCCCCTAGAAGTCCAATCCAAACCCCTTGCCAACACCATGTTTCCCACCCAGGTAGTTTTTCAGAGCCTTGGTTCCAGTGGCAAGAGGTATCATTTCACAGAGAAGAGCACATCTAGTTGAAACACACATATTGGGCCAGGGACCAAACATTTCCCACAATAGGTGAGGAGAGTCTCTACAGATAACAGGCCTGAAGGATAAAGTAGCCAGGACACAATAGCAGAGCATACACAGGACACACTGGAAACATGTTCAGTAGAGCTAGGCCCTGAAGAACAAGGGACACTACACACTGCAGGGTACTAAACGACCTCTTTTTCAGAAAGCTATTACCCTCAAAACAAGAAATGTAACAAACTTTCTTAACACACAGAACCAGGCAAAGAGACAGACAAAATGAGAAGACAGGGGAATTTAATTTAAATGAAAGAACAAAACAAGGCCATGGCTGAAGATCTAAGCAAAGCAAATACAAATAACATGACTGATAGAGAATTTTAGGTAATGATCATGAAGATACTCATTGGACTTAAGAGTGGAAGATATGAGACTCTTAACATACTGATAAGAAATAACATAATAAAGGTAAAGGGCTCAGTACATGAAATGAGCAATATACTTTAGAATAAACAGCAGGCTGGAAAAAGCAGAGGAATGAATCTGTGACCTCCAAGACAGAGTAAGGGAAAGTAATCAAGCTGAACAAAAGAGAAAAAAAGAATTATGCAAAATTAGAATAGACTGAGAGAACTAAGTGACTTCATCAAACATATTAACATTCTTACTAGAAGAGTCCCAGAAAAAGAAGAAGAGACAAAAGGGAGCGAAGATTTATTTGAAGACATAATATTTGAAGGCAAAAATTTATGTGAAGAAATAATAGCTAAAAATTTCCCTAATCTGCAGGAAGGAAAAGATATCCAGATCCAGGAGGCATAAAGAACTCCCATCAAAATTAACAAAAGCACACCCATACAAAGACGTATTATAATTTAATTGGCAAAATATAATGATTAAAGAAAAGAATTTGAAGGAGAAAGAAAAAGATGATAGTAACTTACAGGGGAAAACTCACAGGATATCAGGAGATTTTTCAGCAAAAACTTTCCAGGCCCAAAGGAATGTCACAATATATTCAATATGCTGAATGGGAAAAGTCTGTAGCCAAGAATATTTTATCTGACAGGGCTATCATTCAGAAGAGAAGAAGAGATAAAAAGTTTCTCAAATAAAAACTGAAGGAGTTCATGACTACTAAACCAGCCCTGCAAGAAATATTAAAGGGGACTCTGAGTGCAAAGGAGAAACTAAAAGTGATAGTATGAAGATAAGAAACACAAAAGCAGTCAAAATGAGAATTTCTATTAAAAAAAAAAAAAAAAAAACAGGGGGCGCCTGGGTGGCTCAGTGGGTTAAGCCTCTGCCTTTGGGTTGGGTCATGATCTCAGGGTCCTGGGATCAAGCCCTGCTTTGGACTATCTGCTCAGCAGGGAGCCTGCTTCCCCCTCTCTCTCTGCCTGACTCTCTGCCTACTTGTGATCTCTCCCTCTGTCAAATAAATAAATAAAATCTTAAGAAAAAAAAAAAAAAAAGAACAGCCAAGCAACCCACAAAATAAAAGGATGTGAAACATGACAACATTTTCCTAAAACTTGGAGAGGTGTAAAGAATGGATTCAAACTTGAATGACCATCAATTTAATATAGATTGCTATATGCACAAGAGGTTATATACAAACTAAATGGTAACCATATATCAAAACCCACAAATACGCCAAGAATAAAGAGAAGGAAAACCAAATATATCACTAAAGAAAATCGGCAAAACATAAAAGAGAATCCGAGAAAATCTTCAGAAACAACCAAACGTAAGAAAATGACAATAAATACATATCTATTAATACTTATTTTGAATGTAAATGAACTAAATGCTCCAAAAGATATAGGGTATCGGAATGGATTAAAAAACAAGACCCATCCAAATGCTGCCTGTAAGAGCCTCATTTTAGACCTAAAGAGACCTGAGGCTGAAAGTGAGGGATAAAGAGGAGGCACCTGGGTGGCTCAGTCGATTAAGCATCTAACTTTGGTTCAGGTCATGATCTACAGGGTCCTTGGATCAAGCTCTGCATCATCTCCTCACTCAGGAGGGAGTCTGCTTGTCCCACTGCCTCTCCCTCTGCCCCTTGCCCACACACTAGTGCTCTCTCTCTTTCTCATATAAATAAGTAAAATTTATTTTTAAAAAAGTGAGGGGATGGAGAAATAACCTGTCATGCAATTGGATATCAAAAAAAGCCACATTAGCAATACTTCTATCAGAAGTAAAAGATCACCGTATGATCATAAGGAGGATAATCCAACAGAAGATAAAGCAATTATAAATATTTATGCACCCAACATAGAAGCACAAAAATATATACTACAGTTAATAACAAATATGAAGGAACTACTCAATAAAAATGCAATAGCAGACTTTACCACCCCACTTACATCAATGAACAAATCATCTAAGCAGATCAACAAAGAAACAATAGCTTCAAATGTCACACTGGAACACAAGTATTTAACAGATATATTCAGAGCATTTCATCCTAAAACAGAATATGACTTCTTTTCAAGTACACATGGAATATTCTCCATGTATGTAAGTGACCTACTGGCCCAACAAGCCTCAACAAATTCAGTAAGCCTGAAGACATACTATGCATCTTTTCTGACCACACTATGAAAGTAAAAATAAACCCCAAGGGAAAAAAAATCTGGAAAGACCACAAATACATGGATGTTAAATAAAATGTTACTAAACAATGAATTAGTCAACAAGGAAATTAAAAAAGAAATTTTAAAAAATACATGGAAATAAGTGAAAATGAGAATAGTCTAAAACTTTTGGGATGCAGCAAAAGCAGTTCTAAGAGGAAAGTTCATAACTTGAGGCCTACCTCAAAAAGAAAAATCTCAAGCACACCTAAAGGAGCTAGAAAAAGAATAAACAAAACCTAAAACCAGCAGAAGGAAGGAAATAATAAAAAGCAAAAAAAAAAAAAAAAAAAAAGGATATAAAAAATAAGAAAAAAATAGATCAATGAAACCAGGAATTGGTTCTCTGGGGGGAAAAAAAAAAACTATAATTGATAAGCCTTTAGCCATATATCAAAAAAAAAAAGAGAGAGAGAGAGAAAGAGACCCAAATAAATAAAATCACAAATGAGAGAGAATAACAACTAATGCCACAGAAATACAAAGGATATACCAATAAATTGGAAAACCTAGAAGAAATGGACAAATTCCTAGAAACATGTACACTAAAAAAACTGAAACAGGAAGAAATAGAAAATCTGAACAGACCAATAGCCAGCAAAGAAATTGAATCAGTAATCAAAAAACATCCAACAAAATTCCAGGACTAGATGACTTCCCAGGTGAATTCTACCAAACATTTTAAAAAGATTTAATACCTATTCTTCTCAAACTATTCAAAAAAATAGAAAAGGAAGGAATACTTACAAATTCATTCTATGAGGCCAGCATTATCTTGATACCAAAACCAAATAAAGACACCACGAAAAAAGAGAATTACAGGCCAATATTCCTGATAACACAGATGCAAAAATCCTCAAAAAATACTAGCAAACTGAATTCAAAAATACATTTTAAAAAATCACCATTCCTGGGTTGCAAGGGTGGTTCAATATTCACAAGTCAATCAACATGATATATCCTATCAGTAAGAGAAAGGATATGAACCATATAATCATTTCAATAGATGTA
Organism: Neogale vison; assembly: GCF_020171115.1. Classification (NCBI taxonomy): domain Eukaryota; kingdom Metazoa; phylum Chordata; class Mammalia; order Carnivora; family Mustelidae; genus Neogale; species Neogale vison. The sequence goes on from NC_058099.1 coordinate 45,267,520, forward strand.
GTAAAAGAATTTGACAAAGTAGATCATTCATGATTAAAAACCCTTAACAATTTGACAAAGTAAGTTTGTCAACAAAGTAGGTTTAGAAAGAATATGCCTCAAAATAATACACACCATCTATGAAAAACCCACAGTGAACATCATTCTTAATGGGGAAAAACTAAGAGTTTTTCCCCTAAGGTCAGGAACAAGAAACCGATGTCCACTCTCACCATCTTTATCGAACTGAGTACTGGAAGCCCTAGTCACAGATATCAAACAAAAAGGAATAAAAGACATTCAAATCAGAAGAAGTGAACCTTCCTTATTCACGGATTACATGATACTATCAAAAAACTGCTAGAATTGGTAAGCGAATTCAGTAAAGTAGCAGGATAAAAAATCAAAGCACAGAAATCTGTCATTTCTATATGCCAATAATGAAGCAACAGAAAGAGAAATTAGGGAAACAATCTCATTTATAATTGTACCAAAACCCAGAAGATACTTAGGAATAAAAACTAACCAAAGAGGTGAAAAACCCGTACTCTGAAAATTCTAAAACCCTGCCGAAAGAAATTGAAGAGGTCACAAAGAAATGCGAAGACATTCCATGCTCATGGGTAAGAAAACATATTGTTAAAATGTTTATACTACCTAAAGCAATCTACAGATTTAATACATCTCAATCAAAATACCAATAGCATTTTTCACAGAGCTAGAACAATCCTAAAATTTATATGGAACAACAAAAGACCCCAAAATGTCAAAGTAATCTTGAAAAGAAAAGCAAAGCTGGAAACATCACAATCCCAGACTTGAAGTTATATTACAAAGCTGTAGTGATCAAGACAGTACAGTACTGGCACAAAAACAGACACATAGATCAATAAAACAGAGTAGAAAACCCAGAAATAAACACAAAACTATATGACTAATTAATCTTCAATGAAGTAGGAAAGAATATTCAACAGGAAAAAGTCTCTTCAACAAATGGTGTTGGGAAAACTGGACAGCTACATACAAAAAAAAAAAAAAAAGAGAGAGAGAGAGAAAAGAAAAGAGAGAAAAAACCCTAAAAAATGGGATCATTTTCTTATATTATAAACAAAAATAAATTTAAAAAGGATTAAAGACCTAAATGTGAGCCATGAAACCATAAAAATCCTAGAAGAGTACATAGGCAGTAACCTCTCAGCCACTGCAACTTTTTTCTAGATAGATCTCCTGAAGCAAGCGAAACAAAAGCAAACAACCCTCAGGACTCCATCAAAATAAAAAGCTTCTGCACAGTCAACAACAGAAGTAAAAGGCAACCTATAGAAGAGATTTGCAGATGACATATCTGATAAAGGGCTAGTATCCAAAACATCAAGTACTTCCCCAACTCAACACTCAAAACACAAATATTCCAATTTTTAAAAATGAACAGAAGACATGAACAGATATTTCTCCAAAGACATACAGATGGCCAACAGACACAGGAAAAGACACTCATCATCACTTACCACGAAGGAAAGGCAAATTAAAATTACATTGAGTGGGGTGCCTGGGTGACTCAGCCTGTTAAGCTTCTGCCTTTGGCTCACGTCATGATCTCAGGGTCCTGGGATCAGGCCCCAGGTTGGGGATCAGCAAGGAACATGCTTCCCCCTTCTCTCTGCCTGCCTCTCTGCCTACAGGTGATCTCTATCAAATAAATAAAATCTTTAAAAAAATAAAAATAAAATTAAAACTACAAGTATCACTTCACACCTGTCAGAGTTGCTAAAATCAACAACACAATAAACAGTAAGTGTTGGTGAGGATGTGGAGAAAGGGGAACCTTCTTGCACTGTTGGTGGGAATGCAAACTAGTGCAGCTGCTCTGCAAAACAGAATGCAGTTTTCTCAAAAAGTTAAAAGGAGAACTACCTTATGTTCCAACAATTGTACTACTGGGTATTTACCCAAAGAATACAAAAATTCTGATTCAAAGGAATACATACACCCCTGTGTTTAGCCAAGATAGGGAAGCAGCCCAAGCATCTATCAGTTGATGAATGGATAAAGTAGTGATACACACACACAAATGGGACATTATTCAACTATATAAAAAGATGTAATCTTGCCATTTACAAAGACATGGATGGAGCTAGAAAATGCAACGCTAAGTGAAATAAGCTAGTCAGGGAAAGACAAACACCCATGATTTCACTCATGTTTGGGATTTAACAAACAAAGCAAACATACAGAGGAGGCAGGGGAGAGAGAGAGACAACAAGCAGACTATTATATAGAACAAACTGATGATTACTGGAGAGGGAAGGGGTTAGGGAATGGGTTTAATAGGAGATGGGGATTAAGGAGTACACTTGTCCTAATGAGGACCAGGTGATGTACATAATTACCAAATCACTATATAAAGAAAAATAATAATTAAAACAGAGCTGACATTTAAGAAGTGATCTACCTGAAATTTCTACTTGTCTTACTTTAGAACTACCCTTTACTCTCATACTTCCAAACTAAAAACTAAAATGTTCATGGATTAAGGTCACCTGGTTAATTGAAAATTAAGCTTTTTTTTCAATTTTGACTACCAAATTTTTCCAAAATATATTTGTTTTCTTCCTCACCTTATTGCAAAGTTTAGGCTGACTATTATTCCATGCATTCTGGATTATTTCTAATTTGGAAATCTCTTGGTATCATCCTAATGAGCACAAATTTTCTACGATTCTGTCACCCAATTTTGAATTTATAAAATAAAGCTCTATTTTTGCATTCCTGGCCCTGGGTAATTTCTTGGGCACTGTTGGTCAGTTTTATGTTCATGTAGGTATTTTGTTTCTAAAAAAAAAAGATTAGAGCTTTTCTTTAGAGTTCCATCTTTATGTTAAACAATATGTCAAGAACAGAAAAAAATTCTGAGTAGGGTTTTTTTATGTATTTTTATTTTGTTTTTTTTCCCATAGTTCTAATATTGTCTAGTTTTTTGGTTTATTTGTTTGTTTTTAGGGGAAATGGCAGATCAATGACAAATGATTTGAGGAGATAAAAGATTCAGTCACTGTTCTAATTCTCTGATCTGATGATCCAAGACCAGCATTTATAAGGGATGTCAGGAAGTCTTCCAAAAAGTTTGTTGAGGATAGAAGAGAGCTTTTCTCTTTTGCACAGGGAAACTGAGAGTACATTCAGCCCTTCTGCTCTGCCTTCCTTAAAACTTAGCCAGTTAGGTGAACTTTGGGGCATTCTTCTAAAAATGAAAGAATTATTCTTGATGCATTTTCTATCATTTTCTGTGCTTCTTGTTGAACCAGTCATGGAAATAGCTAGGCTAGTCGCTTCAAGGTTTGCAGAATCAAAATTAACTCTCTTTCTTACATCAGTTCAGGACTGTGTAGAGTCAGGTTGCGTGGGACAGAACAAGACAAGGCAAGAGAGAATATGATAAAACTTTCTAAATTGGGAAGTATTCCAATACTATGTTCTCAAAATATACAATTTAGCCAATAAATAGTATTTAAAATGAGCATGAATACACTTATTTTAAGTATCAATTTCTTGTTAAAATTTTGGCATGTCTGCTTTTGTTGTAGGATTTACATATAGATAAGAACAACTTAAATGAGATCTCTTTATTATCTGGGTTACAAATATTAATGAGGTATGAGATACAGGTGTTTTAGATTATAGCTTAGGAGGAGTATCATTTTAGTAACAATTTAGCATATCCCAACAAAGTGAAAATGAAGGACAATGCTATCATTTCCAAACTATAGGTGATGTGATTAAACACCAATGTGGCTGAATTATCATCAACTTAGATGACTGAATACCTACAGAGCCCTTGATATTATTTGAGGTATCATGAGTTCCACAAACTATGTCTACTGCATTAAGTGAATTCAGTTGGATTCAGTGATATAGAACTTCCATTAGCTCTATTTTGGAAATTTTGTTCTTCCTCATAGAAGTTCAAATTTCCCATTTCCAAAAGGTGTTAACTCAGTAGTTTGCTCTGTGCATATTAGAGCATTACATATATTTTATAGCTATATTTTTGTTTCTGTATGTACATATTTATGTCCTATATCTGCTGAACATTTCTTAAGATATCATTTTTATTAGATGTACATCAATAACAGGACAGATAAAATAAATACATATATTAATACCTGAATACTAGACCCAGTTTTAAAATATTCTCCTTTTAACATCCTTTGAAATGTATATATAAAAACGTACATCTTAGGAAAAGGCCATGTAGTATAGGATTATGCCTTCCCACCCCATCTCCATCCCTGGAACAATTTATTTCTGAAACAATGGTGGAAGCAACTAGTAATCTATTAGCAAGTTAAAGGTTAAGTAACAGCTTCCTCTTTAAAAGTAACAATTTCTCCTCTCATCACAGATATTAATAACTCGACTGATAATAAGCTTTTATCAACAATTTGAGGAATGATATCAACAACATGGTGGAATAAGAGGTTCCAGCCCTCATGACCACATAGAAACACCAATTTTGGCAACCTTCTACAAGCAAGAATACCTTCTTCAATAAACAGAGGTGAGAAAACTGGGTAGCCCCAGGCAAAAGAATAAAATTGGACCTTATACATAAAAATCAACTCAAACTTGGGGCACCTGGGTGGCTCAAATCATTTAAGCATGTGCCTTCATCTCAGACCCTGATCCCAGGGTCCTGGGATGGAGCCCCACACTGCGCTCCCTGCTCAGTGGGGAGTCTGCATCTCCCTCTCTCTCTACCCCTCCCTCCACTTGTGCTCCCACTCCTGCACTCTCTCTCAAGTGTGTGGATAAAATCTTTAAAAGAAAAAAAAAATCAACTCAAACTAAAGACTTAAACGTTGGAACAGAAATTGTAAAATTCCTAGGAGAGAAAGACAGGGGAAAGTTCCTTGATATTGGTCTTGGGGATATTTTTTTGGATATGAGACCAAAAATATAGGTGACAAAAGCATAGACTATAAACAAGTGGTATTATGTCAAGCTACAAAGCTTCTGCACAGCAAAGGAATTCATGAACAAAACGGAAAGGGAAGCTACACAATGGCAGAAAATTTTTATATGTTCAACAAATTTACTTATATGATAAACTATTTATTGAATAAGGGATTAATATAAAAAAAATAAGGAACTCAAACAAATAGCAAACAAACAAAAACCCCCTCACACACACAAATAACCTGAAAAATAAACAAAGGACTTGCACAGACTTTTTTCCAAAAAGCTAACAGGTACATGAAAAGCTATTCAACATCAGTAACTATGAAAAATGCAAATCAAAACCATAATGAGATCTCTCACTCATATTAGGATATCCATTAAAAAAAAAAAATCTCTGGGGCACGTGGGTGGCTCAGTGTACTGAGCCGCTGTCTTCGGCTCAGGTCATAATCTTGGGGGTCCTGGGATGGAGCCCCACATCAGGCTCTCTGCTCAGTGGGGAGCCTGCTTCCCCCTCTCTCTCTGCCTGACTCTCTGCCTTGTGAGTCTCTCTCTGTCAAATAAATAAATAAAATCTTTAAATAAATAAATAAATCTCAGCAAAGAGAACTGTGGCACACATTAGAGGCAATATCAATTGCTACAGTCATTATGGAAAACTGTATGGAGGGTCCCCCAAAATTAAAATTATAACTACTCTATGATCTAGCAAATCCACTTCTGAGTATTTATGCAAAAGAATTGAAATCAGTATCTCAGATATTTGCACTCCCATGTTCATCACAACATTTTTAATAGCTTATATATGCAAATAATCTAAATGTCCCTCATTGGATGAATGGATAAAGATACAGGGGTATACACCTACAATGGAATATTATTCAGCCTTTAAAAACAAGAAAATGCTGCCACTTGTAGCAACATGGATGGGCCTGGCAATCATTATGTTAAGTGAAATTAGCCAGACACAGGAAGACAAATACTCCACAATCTCACTTACATATGGATCTAAAAACAGTTAAATTCACAGAAGCAGAAAGTACAATGGTGATTGCCAGGGGCTGGGAAGAGGAAAAGGGTATATGGATTCAGTCATCTAAGATACAGAAGTTATGGTGATGGACTATATTCTGTCTATAGTTAAATATCTCTATACTCTATATCACGTACTTGAAGTTTGCTAACAGGGTAGACGTCAAGTGTTCTTACCACATACAAAAATAATAGTAATAAAGGAGGCAGGAGGAAATTTTGAAGCAAATGGACAGGTTTGCAGCCTTGATGATGGTGATTGTTTCACAGGTTTAAACTTACCCTAAACTCAAATTTACACCTTAAATATGTAAAACTTTCCATATGGTAATCTACCTCAATAAAATGGTTTGAAACAAAAAATGAAATAAAACATGTTAGCATGATATATATATGTGTGTGTATATATATATGATGTATATATATATGATATATATAAAATATATATCTTATATAATATATGTTATACATATATAATATATATTTTTGTTTTTTGGATTTTTTTTTATATATACATCAAAACAACAACAACAACAACAATTTGGTAGAATTATAAGGTTTGGTGACCAACATTACATGCACTTCAGGGTTGGTTTCCTGACTTTGCTCTTGGTCAGAGGACAGGATAAATAATGAAGAGTTGCCCTCACTACTCTTTTATAGCTTACGTTAGAGGCCACAGAGGAAAATAAAAAACCTCAGGAGCAAAGTTTTATTTGTTGCTGCCAATAATAATTTCTGAATCTTCTTTTCCCCTCAGTAGGGAAAAGTTATACATATGCTCCATTTATCTGATGTGGCCATCCTCTCACTATGTTTCAAGCCATCTCCTCCAACACATTTCCTCAGTGCTGTCTTGATCTAACATGTTAGTGTACAAGGGTGTATTAATCATTGATATGGACCTAGTAGGGTGCATCCTTTATTTAAGTACTTTTGGCTTGCTCAGAGGGCTTCCATTTTTAATACTTTTTTTTTTTTAATCCCAGCAATGTTTTTGTGGTAGTTGAGCTAGAATAAAATTCCAAAACAAAGAAGCCCAAACATTTGCATTTCTAGAAGCAGCAGCTATGTCCAGCTGAGTGAGTTTCACAGGGCTAAATTCAACAAATTCCTGAGACCACAGCGTTCTCACCAACTCGGGGTCTATTTTTGTGACACCATACCACTACAGAATTTAACTGCAAGCAACAAAAACCAATTCTGGCTATCTTCAATAAGCAAATGGAATTTATTGGAAGAATATGGCAACACTGAGAAAAACAAAGAAAGAGCCAAAGAACTAGGTCAATAAAGAGAAGGAACAAAAGTAGTGCCAGTGATAGGGTAACAGGAAGTAATCACAGTATCTCTCAGATGCTTTCCGGGTGATTAAAAAACCAGGATCAGTTTTGGTCTTTGTGTCTCTGTTCAAGTTTGTAATTCCAGGGATCCATTTTTGAAATTTACTAAAAAAGAGGTAGAGGGCACCTGGGTGGCTCAGATGGTTAAGTGTCTGCCTTTGGTTCAGGTCATGATCTTCGGGTCCTAGGATCCAGTTCCACATTGGGCTCCTTGACCAGTGGAGAGCTTGTTTCTCCCTCTGCCTCTCTCTCTCTAGTAAATAAAATCTTTTTTAAAAAAAGGGCAGGGGGAGTAGGGCACCTTTTTAGGGTTGGGGGGACAACTGGCATCAAAACTATCTCACAGTAAAGATGTTAGGCCTAAAGGAACAAAACAAAACAACAACAACAAAGAAAAACAGTTGTTGATAAAAGAAGAATGTATGCTGATTAAGTTAAAACAACATTTGCCCAAAGCAAGTTTAACAGTTATTCATATACCACTACCATAGGAGAGTCAAAACAATTATTAACAAAGTTAAGGAGAAAAGAGGAAATTAGAAAAATCATCTGGAAAAAAGTTATGACAATTGTAATTATGATGCACTTTCCAGCATACAATCAGTGTTTTAATATATATAATAATGCTTGGCACAAGCTGTGAGTGCAATTCAAATCCTTAGCATAAGACATAGACTAATGGGAGGAAATTCCATTAATCCGGGGAGTCTACATTAGAGAATTGTCTAGTTTAGAATATTTATGTTACAGTTAAATACACACATTTGATCCATATCATTGTAATTAATAAAGGTCTAGACTAATTTTTTCCTGTGATATTTAAAGAAGGTCCAGAAATCATGTTTTATAGTTTTAACAAAGAGTAATAATCACACTGCTAAAAATAATTTTCAGAAACAGCTGAAACATTGGAAGAACTGATATCCCAGGTATTGCTTAAGTACTTTATGTTTATTAACCCACTACCACTTACAATGCCATGATGTAGGCTTCCTTAGTACCACCATTTAATGGACAAAGGAGCTGAAACGCCAAGAAGTAGATATTATGATCACTGTTCCACAGACAAGAAAATTAAGATCATACAACCAATAAACTGGAAAAATACAGGTTGTGATCTGCTAATAATGATTCTCAACCCAACAAATGTTTAAAATGCCTATGTATTTTCTTTCTCAATCAAAATACTCTAGAAAGTATAGAAATATATATATATAAAATATATATAGTATATAGACTACATATAATATATATTATATAATATATTTAGACTATATATAGTATATAGAAAATAATACTTTTATTAAGACTGTTTTCAGCTCAGCAATCTAGGTCTCTGGGTGACAAGAGTAAGTCAACGTCAGCCAATCCCTTTGGAAATTAACCCAAATAAAAAATCAGCAAGGTCGGAGGTAATGTATTGTTGCTATTGCAACCACCACCTAAAGCACCAATAGCACCACAACAGATATAAAAACAAGTCACAGAGAGCAATATGTCATCTAATGTCATAAAACGGTACAAAGAAGGACTATCTTCAAAGATTTTTTTCCAGTTAATCTAACGGTATTTCTTTAAATACCACTGAGTCATCTCTTTAGAAGGGGGTTTCATCTGAGTCATCCTAGCTAACAAATCACAAATCCTTAAAATTTAGAACCAAGTCTAAGGGCAATTGTGTGCCCTCCTGAAAACTTGGGTGCAAACAAGGCTAAGAAAGCAGCTGTGAACTGTCATTTACTGGAGCTGATAGTGTTTGAATTAGGAGAAAATCATATTCTTTGGCCAAAGTTCAGGAAATAAATTGTACAGAATGCCTTTGCTTAATATCTGGTTTTTGAAGTGACAGTGAAAGTTGTGGAACTTAATGACCCTCAAGCTATTCCTCTTAGAATAGTGCCCTCTTTGTAGGATCTTCCTGGCCAATAGTTTTTGGCTTCAACCCATTAGCTGGTGAATAAAGCACTGAATACCAATTATTTACCATGATATTGGTGCTACCAGCAACACAAAGGACATGATTGCTTTCTACAGGATCATGTCTCCCATCCATAGTTTTCAAGTGTATAATTGGGTAGGCTGGATTTCATTTAATATATCTCTTAAAGAAATGTCTAGCCTTTCTTTGAGAAGTACCCAGGCCACACCTCACACATAGTATTAAGGGACAGATGGAGGGCACCAATAAATAATACAGAATGGTTGTTTGTATAAGTTATTTTTATACCCTCAACAATCAGTGCCTGAAAACTTCAAAGTAGAAATTATCACATTAAAAAATAATCTATCATTAAAGCAATGAGGATCATTAATTTGATGATATTATAACATAGTTGTTTTTTTTTTTTCTGGCAATTCTAGCCAAACTGAAAATAAAAAATGATTTTCACTGCCAGTGGGTACTTTTCCTTCATAATTAGATATATTTCAGTATCAAGTAAGTCATACAGTTTGAGCATCAAAAACCTACAGACCTTGTGTTTTTTCTTCTTTTATTTCCTTTTTGTCTTTAAAACCTCAGAGTGGTCCTGGTGTATAGAGGATTTTAAAAAGTGTTGATAAATGAAGATTGGAATATGAGGACACGATTACGGGTAAACACTGCAAACCCATTGTGCCCACTCGAGCATCCGGCACAGAGAGGATGATTATTTCTCAACTCTCCCTCTTCAGGTAAATCTATTCCTCAGTAAGAGACTATTGAATAGCGAGAAGCTGCCCATGCTACTGGAATACTTCATTTTGGTAGTTGAATATTCTTGTTTTATCCTTCTACAATCAAAATAGGTAATGGGAAATATAATCTGGGCATGGTAAGCCCATCTTATAAAGAATCAGTGGAGACCACATCAATGTTTTTCTTCTTTACCTGTACCTAACAATTAGAGAATTCACACATTTGAATTAGTGGTCTCCAAATGGTGTTCCCCAGACCCCAAGGAGGCTGCCTCAGGAAGTCAGGAGAAAACTGAATAGAGGGCATCTGGGCTTCTCATAAGTTCCATCCCTTTCCACCAAATTTCAGCCAGAAAAATAACTGTTTTTCATATTTTATATATAACAATCAAAATTATGTTTGGAAAAAACATTGGATTCTGGGGTGTCTCTGTGGCTCAGTGGGTTAAAGCCTCCGACTTTGGCTCAGGTCATGATCCTAGGGTCCTGGGATCGAGCCCCACATCGGGATCTCTCCTCCGTGGGGAGCCTGCTTCCTCCTCTCTCTCTCTCTGCCTGCCTTTCTGCCTACTTGTAATCACTGCCTGTCAAATAAATAAATATAATCTTTTTAAAAATTGGATCTAAAAATTGGTGATCACTTACCTAAAGGAGTTCTATTCTCTGTAAAGTAGTAAAGTTGAACAGTCATACATTTGCTGAGGTGCTGTGGCCACTCGAAGTCTTTTGGACGCCTCTCTGGGCAATGTCTTTAGACAAAGTGGCCCAAACTTTATAGCTTCATCTCTGATGGAAGATATTCAACTCTTAAAAGTGGACAGTCTTACAGAATAGTCGATTTATTCAGACCTGTTCTGATGTTAGAGGCAGGAGATTAAGCTGAATGATTAATATCATGTTTGATCAAATGTGACTATAAAACAAGGAGATGGTCTATTCTCATGTGGATGGTGCCAGGGAGATGTTAGAAGATGGAAAGAGTATGTCCTTTGATGTTGCTTGTAAATTTATGCTGATGAAAATCTTGAACAGGACAGGAAATGTTTAATTATGTGTATATGACCAAATTATTCTAAGTCTTCTGTTGGTGTAATATGTGTGTGTCTGCGTGCACGTGCACATGTGTGTGCATGTGTGAGAGAGAGCACACGAGAGTTGAGAGGTAAAAGGGGGAGAAAAGCAATATCCCTATTTCCTTTTCAAGAACTGGAAAGAATTTAGCAAATGTTTGTTAGTTCTCCTCTATATATTTCACTAATCCATATTCTTCCTTGAGTGGCCCTTGAAAATCACTCTTTCCTGCCAGTGGAATCTTAATTTCACTGTACATGGTCAAAACCATGACTAAGGATCCTCATATCTAAAAACAAAGTGAATAAGAAGATTTGCTATGTGAGTTTGCTGCCAATCCCACAGGAATTTAACAAATGAAAAGCAATTTTTAATAACAGGAAAGTTATATATGCTAAGGCAGTATTTTAATTATTAATCTGGGCTTTTTAATAATGTGTATTATTGGTAGCTCCCATTCTTTGAGTCCCTAGTCAATGCTGCACAATGACCTTCACGTGCATTGTCCCACTCAATCTCCACCACAAAGCCTACAATTACATGGATTCTAAGTGATAGAGACTAAGTGAACCTACTTGCATTCTCCTTCCATTCAGGAAAAGAGAGAACCTACTTCATTCTCCTTTGTTCTTGCCTTCCTAGCCTCTGACATTCTCTATCCTTCAGATGTTTTGCTTTCATTCATAGCACTTATCGTCCCCCAACAGATTATACGTCAGTTTCTTCGGTCTTCTCCATCCACAGTCTGCAAGCATCGTGTTTTTTCTGTTTTGTTCGCTACTGAATTTCTAGCACAGTCAATGTAACAGTTTAACAGTGTGGGGCCTATAATAACTCTTTGATAAATATTTGTTAAATAGATGTTTGATGAATAAATAAAAGGGCAAATGGACACAGATTCCTCTCTCCTTCAAAATCTTAGATGTCTTCACTATATCATACTTCTCCACAACTTCAGATATTTTATTATTTATAAAAACAGCAAACCCATTCCTCATATTACTCTGAAATTCTTATTCTCTAGTCATTGTCCATTCTGTTAATACTACAGGGCAGGAAGGCCAGATCTCCACCTGGAAGTTATAGGATAACCACCAGGTAGCAGAAATGCCCTGGCTAGTACAGAGAGCCAAAACAAGGATTGCCCCCAGCCAGCTGCTCCTTGAGCCCTCCTCCCGGTTCGCAGGACTGGGAAACTACCAAGACAAGTTGCCACTGAGGGCTAGAGCCAGTGCCCGAGTGCAAGGTTTGGAAAGCACACTCTAGTAGGTGAAAAAAGGGAATGGTAAGCATAAGCCCCAAACTTACCAGTATCGTATCATAATTCTAACCCACCCAACAGATGGCAGACCAGGCCATCTGTTGTTTCCTTTCTTTCTAGGAAATAATTTTTCTCTGTAAGCAAATCTTTAAGAGACGTTGAGGAACATGAAAACTATTTTAGAAGACAACAGAGAAAAACTTTTAAAGGGGGAAAATGAATTCAAAGGAAGGAACAAGTACAGAAATTTAAAACAAACTGAACAAACAAGTAAAATATGTGTAAAACAGAAAAGGGAACTTATTTGCAACATGCAGCAAGATAATCAGATATTTCTAAAATGGAAACATCAGACAAACATGGTAAGATTTTTTAAATAATCCAATGGAGTAGATAAGTAATGCAATTTTGAATGTACTCATTTAACTAGAATATTAGGTCAGGGCATTCTCCCAAAAGACATGAGAATATGAGCAGGGGAAAAAATGAGAAGAAAAGGACAAGAATTTTGGAGAACAGAAATAGCAGTGTCAAAATCCACTGAGTTGGAAAGCCAAAAGGGAAAATAAATAGTGCCGGCAGGGGATAAAATAACTGATAAAATTATAAGCAAAACTCTTTCCAAAACTAGAAAACTCTTTATATTAGGCTTCAATTTGATAGTGTTCTGTGGCAGAGAGGATTCTGTTTGTACCAAACTGTTTTTCTCACCTCCTGGGCACAATGGAAGAGTATATTTTCTTACCCCTCCCTTGTATAGTTTTTTGATAAAATAAAGTTTCAGTAGAAAAATTCTCAGAAGTTTTATTATACAAGTATCATCTTTGAAAGATTCTTTTTTTTTTAATTATTTTTATTAACATATAATGTATTATTTGCCCCAGTGGTGAAAGATTCTTTAAAAGAGATTCCTACAGAAGGAAAATGAATGGAAAATAAATAATTAGTTACAATGTAAGTTATTTTCAATATAATGAGGAATGACATTACAATCCTAGAGCTCCTTACAATATTAGCACAGGACCAAAGACTTCCTTTGGATCAGACAATACTGACAGAAAAATATAGAATATGGGCCTTGAATATAATACATAACTTTCAGATCAAGAGGAATCTTTTTTATAGGTAATGATAGGAAAATATGATCAAATTTCACTTTTGGACATGTAAGTCTTAAGTTACTCATTGGAGTCCTACCTAAAGATAAGTATTTAAATGTCATCAGGACATAGATGGTAATCTAATCCAAACTGAGGATTTTAAAAGTCAAGAGAGTGATTATAGATTAAGAAGAGAAGATGTTCAAATATTGAGCCTTCTGACACACCAATATTTACAACTGAAGGAGTTACTCAGGACCTCCTTAGTCAAGGAAGCAGAAGTACGGGACGGTGAAGAGGTGATTTGTGGCTGACAATAATTATATAAAGCTATATTCAATCTCACTAATAAGACAAATGTAAATTAAGAGTAATGCAGTATTTTACATCCTTAAATAGGTAAAAACAGCATATCAAATAGGTTAGTGAATATCTAGGAAATCTTGTCAGTGGGATGCAAATATGTGCAGTTATTTTGGAGTATAATGTATTCATATTTAGCAAAACATGGTGTACATGTAACCTGTAACATAGCTATTCAGGCTTTGGGTTACAACCCAAGAAACACAGAAATGCCTAAGGAGGAAGGAAATAGGAGGGTATTAATAAATAATACATGCTATATCCATAAAAGAAAAGGAAAAAGAATGAACTAGATCTACATACAGTAACTAAAATTTAAGGAACATCTTTTAGAGAAAATGAAGTTCAGAGTACATCACTATTATGAAGATTAAATAGAACAGTTTTATCCATATTTTACAGATATACATATATGGAATAGGAACTAAAAGAACATACAGCAGATAAATGAGGGATAAGATATATAGAAAGAAGGCATGGGGAATAGGCTTGGTGATAAAATATGAAAGGAAATAATAAAATTGTATAAAGTGTTCTTGCCTAAACCAATTATGATTCTGTCCCTTGAAATAATCATCTGAAATCTCCTCATTCATTTCCTGAGTAATAAAATTTTCAGTAGTAGTCAACATTTACTGTGGTTTAAATATAAAGTTTTCCATTGAAGGACTTTTTTTAAATAGAAATTGATATTACCTTTTGGTGTCCTATTCATTTGAGAACTAAACAGTAATAAATGGGAAATACACAATGCCTTGAAGTGTGATACTTAAAGTTTTCCCAATCTTTTCTATGTCAAGAACCTTAAACAAGGATATCCAAAGAACAGAATTACTGAAAGAAGGGCTATTTTTTTGTGATACAGGTTTTCAGATATCTGAAAGACAACTTTTTACATAAAAGATTTCTATTTTAATGATAAAAGCCACTAGTGTATGCCTAACGCCTACTATATTATTCTCCACTTTCTTCAACAGAAAGCAGCATATTCAACTTAAAATCCATTACCAATTTGTACTCTGATAACCAGTAAGTTAGTTAACAGGTCCATTTGCTACTGCTCCATAGAACTATTCCTGTTACAGATTTGCCTTTCATCTTCTTTGATCTGTATGGCCATGGTCACTCTTATTATCATTTTTATTATTAACCAGATACTTACCTTCTACTTTCTTCTTTCTATAGTTCTCTTTGAACTCTAGATCCTGTAATTCCTCTTCATTCTCTGCATTTTCTCTTACAGTCCCTGGTTTTTGTTTCAAGTAAATCTGATTTCCATTTGGCCAGCAAACCAATGATCAGTTTCTCCTTGGAGTGGCCATCAGATTTAGGTCTTCTCAAGGGGAGTGACCATTCAGAGCACCAGAATTGGAAGCGGAAAAGAAATGGATACTGGCCTGCAACTTAATAGCTAGGTGAGTTCAATCAAAATTATTAACTTCTTTAAAGCTCCAGTTCTCTTGTCTCTTTCAAAGACTAATAGTAACATTTGATCTCATAAGACTGATCTTGTAAGACTTTGAAGATTAAATGAGACAAATACATCTAAAGCACTTCTCTCAATGTCTAGTTCCTGAAAGAGTTTATGTCTCAATAATTTTGATGCTTATTTTCAAATGTAAACTACCAACTATGCTATTTTTTCCTGGATTCTATAACATCCTAAGTTTCTAAAACAGCCAGAAATCTGTCCAACCAATAAACAGAGATGTTCTAGGTAATTGAAATGTTGGTCTTTAGCACTAAACTTCAATATTCTTCTATATCTTTTTAAATACAATTAGAAAGCATACAGTTTTCTTAAGCTACCTTTCAAGTCCTCTAAAATGTATTCACCAACATGAGTAGGATATTGCAAATATGAATAAATAAAATGCTATACTACCAAGATTTCACAAGGGTGACACTATGTCTTCATGAGACTATGTAATTTTGAAATACTTTAGCCTAGGATCCTAAAAAGCTTCATTGCAGTGAACTGTATATACATTTCTTCCAGTTATATACTCAAAACTATTTTTAATCTTAGAACGATACCTTCTATGTAGTACTTGAGAAAAGCTGAAATTATAAGACACGCACCTAATGTCAACAAGTGAAAATTGGGTCTAAGAAGGAATTTGTGATGATTTGCAAAGCTGGCAACTGGGCCGTCTCCAACTTAAACTCCAGCTCAATTAATGTTGATTTCCCCTCTATATAATACTTAGGGTTTCAGAGAGGAGAAAACATGGTATGATTTTTTTTTTTTTTTATCAGACTGGATGCCATTCTATCGTTTGGGGTGGAATTAAAAATGTCATGAACATTTCCATACCTCTGAAATTCAAAACATCTTTCTCCAAAATATGACTTCACAAGAAGACCGTGTTCATCCAAAATTTGTCAGTGTGCCAATGGAACAAAGATCAGAGATGTACCAACAGAGAAAACTGAAGCAAGATAAGAACGGATGGTACAGTGTGCTGAACAGTCTCCTATCCTAGAATATTCCTGGTTTCAATTTTGAGAAAACATGCCCTAATTAAATTCCAACACAATACTGGTAATGTAAAAGGAGGAAACAAGGTTAAAGGGCCCATTTAAGCTCTGCCCCAAAAAAGTAGATCTAAGATACTGAAGTTTATGTGTAAACAACTGGGGGATATGACCACAGGTAACAGGAATGAAACCGGGAAGTAAAAGAATGCTAACCAGGAGGTAAGTGTTTGCTACTATGGGAACCTGGGTACTCCATCCCTCAGGACTCTGAGAAGCTTAAGAAATGTGTCTAGGAACCATCTGCCCACAGGAAGAGAGAGAGAGGCATTTACCCCTCTGCTTTGCATCCCTGCAATTCTAGGTTTTACACACAGGAGTACAAAGAAATTACCATAGGTCTCCTATGATACCATATGAGAGAAGGTCAGGCCCAGGAAGTTAAAGGCACTCAGTTCAGGCCTGAGGCTCTGAAATGAAGTGGCAAGCTGCTATCTGGTTTACCTGCATGAAGATGCTAGAAGCCTGTGAAAAATTCGCTGCCACAGCAGTGGCTGGAATAGAAACTCTGGCCAGATGATTAAAACTCATATGCAAAAGCTGTCCATAGTAATAATTTTCCATAGAAGAAATATAGGACTTTCACCTAAGAGATCATTAATTTTTCAACCGGTCAAGTCACCAACAGAATAGTTGCCAGAAACAATCTTTTGTTTGTTTGTTTGTTTTTATTTACTCATTTTTTTAAACCTAAGGAGATTGGTAAGGGGGCAGTTAGGACATAACCTTTTGTTCTTGGAACTTTTGTTTTATTGTCTTGGGAGAGTATCAATAGAATCATTTTAGTTCCCTAGACTTTGTTCAATAAAACAAAACTTTAAGTACCTTTGTTCAACCAAACATTAGCATTAGTTTGTCCCACATGTTAATTTATTAAATGACATAGCATTTTCACTGAAACTCTTTTGTGCTGTTAATTTAAATCAACATATTTGATATTGAATAGTTCTGTCAATTTCATTTCTGAGTCACTCACAGCAGCATAGAGCAAAGTAATAACCAACCCCTACAAGAGGAAATATTAAATAAAAAACAATAATCCCAAGTGCCTCAGTTTCATAATTAATATAAACAAAAACATGTTTAATCTGTTCTCAAGTATAAATAACATCAACAGCGGTCACAGCTCAGAAATGCGATTTAGGAAACAATTTAACAAAGGAAGAAAACAAGTTTATCACAACATGCTTCATATTTCAAAAATAAGTTACTATAACTTTAAGAAAGGCAATTCTAAAACTTAAATTACAATAGGAAAAATGATATCAGTCTAGCTTTCCAGAAAAAATTCTAACAGTGACCTTATTATGTTTTATAATACCTTTTTAAAATCTAAAGGAATTCTAACTAAACATTTCTATTTCCTTTTCAGTTAAAAGACAAAACCTG
The DNA here is from genome assembly GCF_020171115.1 of Neogale vison. Lineage (NCBI taxonomy): Eukaryota > Metazoa > Chordata > Mammalia > Carnivora > Mustelidae > Neogale > Neogale vison. The sequence continues at coordinate 45,285,231 of NC_058099.1, forward strand.
TTTCAGTAGAAAGAATGCATATATTCATACTGAAAGAATGACAAACAGAATTCATTAATGTAATAGTTACTATCACTATTACTGGTGACTGGTAACATTTACTGGCAACTAAGAATTACTTACTTCCAATCCAAAAGTAGCCTATAGACTCAAATTCTTTTCCATCCTATTCCAGTCGACTAATTAGAAAACAGTCTCGAATAAAACTCTGCTTAGGGTAAGATTATCTTAACTGACATTAGGAGAAGGAAGGGAAAAGTGAATGGGGTAGGAGGGAATCAGAGGGGGAGACAAACCATGAGAGACCATGAACTCTGAAAAACAAGCTGAGGGTTTTAGAGGGGAGGGAGATGGGGGGATGGGTGAGCCTGGTAATGGGTATTAAGGAGGGCACGGATTGCATGGAGCACCGGGTGTTATGCATAAAAATGAATCTTGGAACATTGCATCAAAAACTAATGATATAGTGTATAGTGATAATGTAATTTTTTAAAAAAGGTTATCTTTAATGACTCTCCCTCTTTTTGTATGCTCTTCATTATTTACTTTCTCTCCCAGAGGACAAGTCAGACGTCCCTCTTCCTAGCCATACCCTGCCTGATGGGTCTTCTCTCAGGCAGCTCCCAGACATCAGAATTGTCCTTCTTGAATGTCCTCTCTTCAGGATTTAAAGAGGGAGTTTACCATGACTTAAGAGATCTTCCTGACAGATTAAAGACAGACACAAATTCTTTAACTCTTTTCTGATTGGGAGATATTGTTTAATTTCCCTCCCTCAAACCTGGGCTGGCCTGTGCCTGTTTTAACCAACAGAGAACCACAGAAGCTGTATTGGCCAGATCCAGTTTTTGCCTCGCCCGAGACCCCCAAGTCACCACATGATGTTGGGCTACCATGTAAGACATTCAACCGCCTTGCTGGAAAGACTACAAGAAGTCCTGAAACTATATGGAGTATAAAAAAAAGAAAAGAAAAGAAAACTTTCGGCTCTCCCTGCTGCAGTGCCAGGTGTATGAGTGAAACCATCCTATATATTCCAGATGAAACCAGCTTCCAGGTCAATATCACCGTGTGGCCCTAATTAATATCCGATAGTAGAGAATTACCCAGGAGAAACTGGGCAATTGAATTCCTGAACTATAAAGTCGTAAGACAAAATAAAAATGGAGAGATGCTATGTGCTGGCAGTTTATTATTCAACCACTGATAGCCTAAATACTGTAGTATCTGCAGTATCCCCCCACCCCGAATCTGGCTGATCTTCATTATAACATGCTGGAGGGAGTTGCTCTTATTGCTATTTTTAGTGTGTATAACTTGACTTCATTTTTAGAATATTATTCTTCAATGGGTCTAGAGCAGAGCCCAGAAATACATACACATCTTATATTCTAACATGAAAAGCTTTCATGAAATTCCCCAAAGCAAACCTAATAGGTACCCATTCTCTGCTTGAACATTCAAATGACAGAGATCTATCCATCTCACAAAGTAAACCCAGTCTGAATTATGGAAATGTTTTTGCTGAGGGTAGAAGAGAATGATTCATGGGTCAAATGTCTCTGAAAAACTCCGTGGCAGGAACCCATGAGCCACTAATGCTGTGCAATTAATCGATTTGACTGCATCACATGCTTCTTTGGGTCCAGCTTTGAACTGAGACTCTTGGTTCAAAATCATAAAAGAAAGAATCCATTTGGCTGAGTTCATCTATCTTTGGGCAGAGCACTTTATGCCAAACCTTGTCATAGGCAAATTGATCTGCCTAGAATCTCTGCTAAGTAAAGTGCCCAATCTGGGCCAATTAGCTGTGGCCACAGAACTAGGTCACGTGCTCTATCTAGAACATGACTATCCACATTGGTAGAATATAGAGGCAGACAATCTCCCACAAGGAAATGTAAAGAAACCAACTCTGAGGCACATCTGATACATTTTCTTTCACATGCAAGCCTTTAATATTTGAGAAGATTAATTACCCATATTCCATAATCTACTAACCCCTGGCTGTAATCATCAGGGCACTAGAAACTACACAAATTATTTTAATAGAATTTAATTAAAAGAACTATCACCCAGGTATCAGAAAACTGAAAAGGCAAAAGGGAACATGAAGGTAGTAACTGCAGCTACTACCCTATGACTGGGGGAACAAAAGAAGAGGACAAAATTATTAGAAATTATATGTTTGTGGGAGTGTCCAGAAAGCTAGGACTCAGACCTCCGGAGAAAAAATTACAGCTTTGCTGGTACTAATATCTCAGGAGCTTGGAAAGGGGAACTTCTGGGACTAGGACACACACCTCTGACCAGGAAGTCTTCTGAGCACTGCTACATTAGTGCACAATAGAATTAAAACAAATATAAACTTCAAGAAAACAGACAACAGAACTACTACTCTACTTGTTCAGGCTACTATATTCCTATCTTAGACCAGAAAACAACTATGCCACATTAATTCTTATTATCTTTCAGTAAACTATAGGATATTTTTAATATGAATTCCCACTATACTAGGTTTTACTCAGTCTTTGCTTAGGTAGCTGACCTGAAACTCTGGTGCTAGATTACAATTTATGCACACAGATGTTCATGTTTCATTCAGGGTGTTTTATTTCCTTTTATTTCCCATCTCTGTCATCCAAACTACATATTTGTCTCTCCCATTTTTATTTAGAGAAGATTTGTACTCATTTATGAGGTCCTTACCTACCCTATATTTTGATATTTCTTCTATTTGAAGAAGAACAAAGAAGAAAACCATACGTGAGATCATTCAAGTTTATTCAGAAACTTTTTCCATGATGGGGGTCTTTTTCTTGTACTTCCTCACTTCTCAGCCAATTAAAATATATCTGTGACATCCTTGCCATCTTTCTCCAAGTCCACACCCATTCTGTTTATGCAATTCAGTGGTTTGTGCTTCTCTTTAGCCTTTGTCTTTGGCTAGACATCCTTAAACCCACATATCATACTTATTAAAATCTGGATTTTTTTAAATTAGTATTGTCCAGACAATGAACAGGGAAGATTATAACCATGAAGGTAATAACACACTAAACTCAGTAAAGCTAACAGTAAGTTACAATCAAGTGTTTGAATTCATATGAGATTTAGCAGAGATATTTAACATGAATGGCATAAAAGGTTTCTATTACATTGATTTGTGTACCAAACAGGTCTGAGAACACCACTGAAGATCTTAATTTAACTGGTTTGTGCTAGTGCCCTGCAAGATGTATTTGGGGATAAAAAACAAAAACAAAAATCTCCTAAATGATCCTGCTATGTACCCACAATTAAAAACCAGAATCTAAGTAACTCAAATCACCATTTACAGAAAACCATGTTTTCCATATTTAATCTCAAAAACTCCTTATCCTAATAGATAGAATCCTAATTCTATCTGGTCAACTTAATTCTATCTGGTCAACTGATTTTTTATCTAGTCAACTTATTTACAAGAAAAAAAAAATTCTGTCTTGGATAACTAATAAAATTTGTCCCAGAATGGTTCCCTACTTGATGAAGTATTAAGATGGGATCATTTTTATTATTAAAGTGATTGTATTCTTGCTTGATTCTTTGGTTTAATAGTTCAGAAATTAATATGATTGATTAATTAATTAATAAGATTAATACAGATATTAATCTTCACCAGACACTGGATATGCAAATGAGTGGAATCTGTTAAAAAAAAAATAAAGGATAAAGAGCACTTCTATAGTTTGGGTACTAAAGGAGAAATATTTATGGAAAAGATTAGTAACAGTAATTCCTTGTCCTCTAAATACATACGGCTAACCATAGTTGAAATATAAATTTCTAACAGAAGCAGAACTTCTTGTTTTGATTGTTTAATACTCATGACCATATTAAGTAACAGGCACTCCATTAGCACTGCAGATACAAATGGCTATGGTGAGATTTTTGTCCCCAAAGAATGCAGTCTCATGTGGAATGAAAGACAACGGAAGACATTGTCCCTGCTCAGTCATGTTTTCCTTAGAATTCCTCAGTTCTGGTGTTTTAATTAATATAATCTGTAACATACTACTAACCACCTTCCATCAGTGGAAGGATGATAACTTTTTTTTCCACCATCATTTCTGGGGTCAGATTGACCATAATTGCTGTCTGACCCACACATCTATGAAATCATTTGCATGTTCCTGAGAGTTCACAAGGTGAGGACATTAGTTCAGCTATACAACATAATGATTAGATAACCCTATGTATTTCAGAATGATCACCACGATACATACCACCAACCACATGTACCTGAAGATGACCCACAGAACAGTCGTTAGAATGGGCTGTTATATGGAGCCCATAGAAGATTTACCTTGCAGGAACATGAACATCACACAGAAGTGGCCCTGCACAAAAAGGATGAGCAAGGCATGTACCTTCCTGTCCATGGTGTGCAAGGGACAGCATCCAGGTCAAACCTACAGCCTGGCGCTGCCTCTATATGTGTTGATGTTCTAGCCCTGGCTCATGGAGCTAGTCTACCTTGTGGAGATCCAGTGTCTAGAACCAGTGGTTGATGGTATATACTATGTTGTACACAGGAACATGTCCTAAACGGGGCCTTGTCTTAGAGGAGTCCCAAGTGGCCAGCACCCCTATCTCTGTCTGAAGGCCTACCTGTCAATCAATGAATCCCTTGGCTTCACTACCAACCTGAGGTCCCACAAAGGCATCAGGGTCTTCCCCCAATGCATGTTCAACCACCAGCAAATCCAGACCCTTCCACAGACCTAGCCGCCCCATCAGGTGTTAGCAGAGACTCACAATCGCAAAGGCCTGTAGAAGGCATTGCAGCCCCTTGGCAACTTCCTGAACAAATTGAAGGCAGCCTTCCCAGCAGCCCCCGCCACCTGCGTGGGACTAGATGCCACACCTGCCCCCACCAACCCAAGGATCCAGCACAGTAACGAGCACTCCCATTCTCCTCACAACACCTGGCGATTGTCCAGACATGGGGTGCTCCACCTGACATTTTCCTCACGACACCTGGAGACTGTCCAGACATGGGATGCTCCACCTGACATGCCCGCAGCCCAGTCCATGCCAGGTCATCTTCCTAAAAGCTATTTGGTATCTACTTAAAAAACAGCTCTCTCAATATTGTGGTTTCTAAAGATTCAAATAACTTTTGTAAGCTCTGCCACTCATCTTTGAAAACCTTTAAATGAAATGTAATAATAATGGGGAAAACAATCAAATAGCTAACTAAACAGTTGAATATACCAGACACACATCCATTCTTGGCCTCACTAGAGGCTTCCCAGAAAAATGTGAGCTCAAAATCAAACAGTAGGTCAAGTAAATACCTAAAGAAATCCACAGAGTGATCTGGAGATTTTTTTTTTTAAATGCATGCTAAATATTTCTTTACCATTTGCTCTCTGGGAAGAGTTAGATAAAACAGGATAATAAAAGAGTCCGCGGGTAGTACTTTAGCATTTACTTATTCCTCTGACTATTCCTCTGACTCAATCTTTTAGTCATCATCAAAACCTTGTTGGTGGCAATTTAAAATAGTACAGCCACTTTGGAAAACAGTCTGGCAGTTTCTCAAAATGCTAAGCAGAGTTACCATATGAATGCAAAATTTCCGTAAGAAGCAATTCTACTCCTAGGATTCTACTCAAAAGAAATGAAAACATATGTCCACATAAAAACGTGTACACAAATGTTCATAGCAGAATTGTTCATAATAGTCAAAAAGTGGAAACAATCCAAATGTCCATCAACTGAAAAATAGATAAAGCACAGCATGGCCATGCAGTGGAATATTTGGCTATAAAAATGAAGTAGTTACACATGTTGCAACATGGATGAACCTTGACCATATTAGGCTTAAAAAAGGTATGACATTTATAGAATAGGCAAATCTATATTGAAGGATAGCAGACTTCGTGTTTACTTTGGACTGAGGGTGGGGACAGATAGGATGGGAATAACGAGTAGCGACTGCTAATGCCTATAGTGTTTCTTTGGGATAATGAAAATATCCCTGAATTAGATTATGGCGATTCTTGCAAACACTACAAATATACTAAAAACCAGTGTATTGTGTACTCTAAATGGGTAAACTTTATAGTATGTCAACTATAAACAAATCAAAATGTTTAAAAAGAAAAAATCTTGTTAAGGTACCATTCTTATATACAAATAAAGATTCAGAAGTCTTTTTTTCAAATTTCAAATTCTGGAATTTGCTAAAAACAGAATCCATTCTCTGTGTTCAAGTCTAATGCAATTTCCATCTTATGAGCACTTTCCTCAAATTTGGGAAGGAAAGCTTATTCATAGAGACCACTTGGACACTAAAATGATTTGCAAAACATTACCTATGAGGAAAACATAAGGGACTTAAAGAGGACAGTTACAGTACTATTAAATTACTTATAGTGATGTTCTTACGGAAGAAAAGGTAGAGTTGTTTTTGTTTTACTGCAGAAGACAGAACTGGAGTCATATAGCACAAAGTTTGGGACTGGACAGGGGAGTTAATACCATAAGGTTAAAAACTTGAACATTGTAGTAATCAAAAGCAAACCTGAAACATATACCCACCTAAAACCAGGAAATGATATACTTAACATCTTTGTTCTTCAGTGGATTCATCTAATTTTTTAAACCTAATTCTAAGTAGAAATATTTCTTGAGTGGTCCTTTAGCAAGCAGTAAGTATGAAGAGTGCTTAGTTCCAAGTACAAGACATGCTGTCCCAGGATTTTAAATAAAGAATCCATATTGGAGATACTGTTGGTCCCAAATATTAAAGGTCATTTTTCTCTCCGTTAATAATTTCCACCAGCACACAGGTGACCTTGACCAAAATAATGACAAAGTGGTTGGCCCTTACAGAGATCTATATTGCCAATCAATAAAATGAAGAAATGGAAGAGGCATAGGGTCAAGGCAGTGGAAATTATCTTACTGTTAACACTTCAGTTGTTAAAGTTTCATTAGAATAGAGACACACACAAGTCTAGAAATACTAGGAAACCCACAAGACCTGGAGATTCTTTAAAATACACATTATTGCTTTTACTACTTGGTTACTGGAGTGAATTAGTTAAAACAATGTAAACTTAAGGGGGGAAAAAAAGAGCAAATTTTGTCTACTCATGAAGATGACCTCACTTTCTACCTTACAAATAGAAACCATCATATATTAATCCCTCCAAACTCCTATTCCAGATCCACATAATCTATCCCATGCATTTCATTCTTGTCCCCCATATGTATATAAACAGGACTCCTTCCTCTAGTTGGAAATGAATCATTTAATGTTCTGGTTCCATATCCATTTTTATCTCAAAGGAATTCTTTACTTCCTATTTTCTCTCTCTCTCTCTCTCCTCTCCGGTGACTCTTTCCCCATAGCATATAAAAGTTCTCAAGACCATTTTCCTAAAACGGGAAAAAAAGAACTCATTTCTATGTGCCTCCCTAACCAAACTATTTGACAATAATTTTGTCTTCACTTCCTTCTGTTCATTTTATTCCTCATACCTTTAGAATATATTCACCAAGATCACACATAGTTTCCTAATCTTAACAAAACTTTCTCTTGACATTTTTTTTCTTCCCTAGATTCTGTAACACTTGGTTCTTCTTCTATTCCTTGTCTGTTTCTTACAGGTCTTCCCCCCCACCCCAGTGGTCCTTCTCCACCAGTCCATGAGTAAGTGATAATTGCCCAGAGTTTCATTCTTACCCACCATACTGCCCCCCTTGTTCTGCCCTTCGAATTTACTCCTTATCTCTATTACTAGCAACGTCAACCACCAAATTGCCCAGAACATCAACTTGAGCATCATTCTAGATCTCTCTTTCTCTAATTTCCCCTTCCCAGCCAAAGGATCCTGCAGCATTGTCAATAGTCTCTTAAATAGATCTCAAATGTGTTTCCTTTTTATCCATTTTCATAACCACAGCCTTAAGGACCTGGCCAGCTTTCTTATGACTGATCACAAAAGACTTTCAGCCTCCGGTTTTACCTTCTTCCAGCTAGCATTCTAACCTAACCCCTACAGTTATGCTAAGAGAATATTTCTAAAATACCAATCTGATCACATTAGCTTCCTTTTGAAAAATCCTCTCATGGCTTCCAATGCCAATACGATTAAGTCTTAAATTCCTAATACATCATATAGGGCTCTTCATGACTCTACTCATTACTGTACATTCTACTCCCCATTACACACGTGGCCCAATCCACACTTTGTTGAATGGGGCCTACTTTGTCAAGACTTCCTGCCTTTTTAAATGCTATTTCTGCACCTAGGGTATGATACTTTCCTTATATGTCTAGTGAAAAGAACTTCTTTAAGATTTTTAAGTCTTATCTCTCCTAGGAAAGATTCCTTGGCAGCTCATGAAGGAGTTTGGAGCTCTTCTCTTGAACACATTTCTACTTTATATTTATTGTAGAATATTACAATACCTAAATGTTTGTGGTTCATGTGATAATATTATTGTCAGTAATAATGCTCAGAATTTTTTGAGATGTGCCTGGCCACACTTTAAATGCCTTACCTTTATTAACTCGATTAATTCTCACATAAACATTTAAATAACATTTATCATTATTCCCATTTTACAGAGGAGATCATTGAGACATTGTAAAATAATTTGTCTGGCACCTACCAAGTTTTAAGAAGATACTAAAAAACTAAGGCATATTGGTAACAACATGTATGTTCTTAACTACTATGTCAAGCCTGAAGCCTGTGAGCTCTGGAAAAGCAGGGTCCATGTCTTATCCAACTTTGTAACCTGTGCCTAACAATTTGCCTGCCACATAGCTGGTGCCTGCTACGCCATGTTGGATTAAAGGCTAAACTCAAGAGAAGTTTAATTAAATTCCAAGTATATTTTTCTAGTGAAAATTTTCTAGTGAAATTGATTTATGCATATCACCAATGAAATGAAGGAAAATATGTTTTATATAATTTAAGCACCTATAGAAATATTTTAAAAATATTTTACAGTTGCAAGAGACAAAAAATATATACTTGTAGGTATTAGTCATTGCACATCAACACAGTAAAAATGTATCACAAGATAAATGACAACTCCAAAAAGTCATAGAATTATTGATCAGATAGGCACTGAAACAGAAACTCTGTTACTCCATTGGCCTTCAAGGACATGAAATAGGAGTTTGTGCCATGAAGCGTTTCTGCAAATACACTATGAAATATGGTGTTCCTCTAAGTAGCAAGACGCTTCAATCCAGAATCATCGTCTTAAATCACCACGGGGTCTTTCCTCCCCTCTTTTTTCTATCTTATAAGGCATTAAAATTTCAGAAATGAGAAACTGCTTCAATGGACACAATAGGAAAGGGGTATTGCTCCTTATAGCAAAGAGCAAATAATGTTAAAGGAAATAGTATTAGTGCCATCAAAGACCAACCAGTGAGAAGTATAGCAACAGTTAGCCCCCGGAATACTTTTTTTTTTTTAATAAGATACAAAGTTTCATTTTATTTGTAAACACTGTATCAGAGAAGAATCCATCAGATATATAAATTGCAACTTGTAAAGTTTCAAGTCACTGGAGGGTGGGGGTACATGTTTAGAGTGAAAGATCTAGCAACATTGGTTTGCAAGCACCACAAAAAAAAATCTGAAAATCACTGTTTTAAAAAATATGTATATGTATACAAAGAAAGACTGATAAGCACGTGTTCTCTCTCTCTCTTTCTCTCTCACACACACACACTTATAAACATATTTAGTGTACTGATAAAGGCAGCATATGATAGTGGAGGGAGCACAAGCAATACAGACATATGGATACTCATCTGGCTCCACCATTTGCTAAATTATATGGTAAGTTATTTCCTCTCCTTTTTTTTTTTTTTTGTACACGGAAGAAAAATACTTTTCTTACAGGATTTGTGAAAATTAGAGATGTTTATGAAGTTTCTATCCTCATAATTCATGCATTTCATACACTCAATCATTGGTGTCATTATAATTAAAAAATAATATTCAATATTAGTATATATGGGGAAAGAGCCTAAAACAATTTCCCTAAAAGAAAGTGAACTGAAAACCAAAAATCACACAGGACAGAATAAAAGAAAGAACAAAAGTAAAATGGGGACAAGAGGGCAGTGAGACTGATTGTGGTAAATAGCAGCACCTGGCAAGGTGCAAAGTAAGAAAGCTGACCTTATACTTCATCCCAGGCCTTGTGAGAGGGGCCTCCTTCTTCCTAACCTGCTACAAGAGCCTTTAGGCCTTTTTCTCTGTCCCTTACCACACTTGATTCACACAGAGATGTTAATAACTGATAAAGGGATCTTACTTCACTGTGCTCTTTGCATTTTATTGTGGATCAGAACCTTGCCTCCTTGTACTAACAGTCTAAAGATCCTTTGTATTGGCAGTATAAAGAGAGCTAAGGGTCAGGCAGCAAAGAGTAATTATTTTAGCATTAAAAACAGCCCTGCGTTCATTCTAACCTGCAAAACTGTCACATACCACTCTAGGAAAACAGAAAATTTACCAGTTATCCCTACAGAAATAATGCCTTCAACATCAAGACCCACTGGGGACATTACATACAGTGATTTCAGTTTCAGACACAGCCCAATCACATGTTTGGAAAAATAATATAATAGCCATTAAATAACCCAGGCAAAGAATAGATGAACTCACCTGCAGAAATTGTGTGGAAAAAACAAAAACAAAAACAAAAACTAAGGTAGTCAAGGTAAATAAAAGAAGAAAGGAATTACCAAGAATAAAAGCAAAGAAGTATAGTAAGGTTAAATTTTATACCACAAATAAGTTAATAGCCATGCATACTCAAAAATACCCTTCATAATGCCTTAGAAAGGTACCATAATGGAGGTAAACATGCCATATCTCAGTAAGTCTAACAAAGTCAGTTTTTTTCTCCAGCATTGGCACATATCAACATTTGAGTTAGTTTGACTGTAGGGCCATATAGTATAAAAAACATGTCTTTCCAACAATAGGAGCAAACGCAATGTGGGGAGATGCCCCCCAGATGAATGATGATACAAGTACTCCTTGAGTGGAAAGGTATGTGTAATCAACTCTGCTATTTTAAACTCCTTAAACTCATTCTTTCTCTGCCTTCCCATTGTGTACTTGTAGTTGAATTTACGCGAGTTAAAAACTCCCATGATGGGAACCATTACATCAAAGACAAAAATTGAAGAAAAATAATAATCAGTCTACAATTTACACATCCTTCAAGAAATCCCAGAACACTTTCCTGTACCTGCATTAATAGGACATTTTAGCCTTTCACTATTATTAAAGTTTTTACTCATTTGAATAAATACTAGACTGTAGATACTAGGAAAGGCACTGAGCATGATCACTTATTGAAGGAGTCTTAGATGCTGGGTCTCTGGTAATTCATTCAACAACACTATAAGACAAGTATTCTCCTTTTACATATAAGGAAGCTCTAAGTAGCAAGATGCTTCAATCCAGAATCATAGTCTTAAATCACCACAGAATCTTTCCTCCCCTTCCCCTTCCTCAGAATGAGGAGTGATATGCTCCAGGTTAGAGCTTGCAAGTGTCAGAACAAGAATCAGAATCCATATCTGTTTGACTCCCCAGTGCACACTCTTCCCATTCCCTGAGTCGGTAAGGCAATGAGCCCCCATGCCATGCCCACAGCAGACACATGTAATTGAGCAGATCATTCTTTCCCCTCTTCACAGATGTGGCCCTTAGGTAATCTCCAAACCTCTTTAAATGGTGCATCTAAAAAAGCAGGAAAAAATGAAACCTGTGGGTCATGCTTTCATGCTGGAATGGTATTCATTTTTGGTGCCTCGTAATGCCTAAGGATGCTACCAATATTTGTTGAAGAATGAAGTACTAATACTGAAAGAGAAAAACAAGTTTGGGAATAAAAATGGAATAGCAAACTAACAATGCATACAAATAGAAAGGAAGTCTTTTGTTCATTTCATGCACATTGGGATTTGCATGAAATGAATAAGCTGAATAGACCAGCAAACTGAATTTTAGCACTGGTTTGGCTATTCACAACAGAAACACGATGAATATTTCACACTAAGCCTCACCACGTTTACTTGGAAGATGGCTTCTCTTAGATCACCTCACTTTCATGCTAAAAAATGGAAAGGTCAGAGTATTTCTGGAAACATTTTCCTCTAGGGAGACAACATTTCTTAAAATGACAGCCCAGCAAGGCTGCATAGCATCCCAAAAGTTTGGCGGCACCTCTAATCCCCTTTCAGCTGGGTTATTATGAGTTGCTTCCAAAGATCTCTATAAATTTGCTTATTGAGTCAGGATAAATATCTTTAAAAGCTGTACTGTTCTTTTATTCTTTCTAAACATTTGTATTGATGCTAGATGTCATGGGGGCTTGGGGAAAATGGAGATAAAGGATTGAAATAGATTGGACAGTTTCTGTGTGTAACTAAAATGAAAATACAATTCATCAGTGTACCAGTAATTACCTACCTTGTACTTGGTATGGTATGTATTAATATCAATGAGGTTCAACTTAATGTGAGAATAAGTATGGAGTTTACTGGAAAATAAATATGGAGTTTACTGTAAAATTTCTTCTTCCTTTCATAAAGAGATCTCTATTAAAAAATTCCAGGAAAAAATGCACACTTCAATCTTTTGCCTTAGACATGGTGTCATCAAATATAGCCATTAGCTGTTATAATGATCAGGAAAGCTTAATACATAGTCTAGAAGACTTATTTTTCTCTAGGTCATGGGCAGGTATGGAATACAAAATGCATATGCTTGATACATGAAATTGTAGTGTTTTTGAAGCTACAATAAATATATTGCTGACGCTATGAAATAAAGTATCATCTGTGCTTAACGTTCCAAGGTATGGAGCAGAGGAATAGGAAACAGTAAGATATAGTTTGCAGACCCCTTCCCACTGATGGTACCCACTCACTCTGTGCAAGAAGCCACAAGAGCACCTGTATCACCATTGTGCCTACTTGCTAATGTGCCTTTCTTCCTCTATTGCAAACACTACAAAGGCAAAAACTTGTTTTAGTCATCATTTTATTCACAGTCACTAATTCATAATTTATTCTCAGAAAGTGTCCATGTAACATTGTTTGTGGAATGGCTGCTACGACCTTGAGGTTCCTAGAGCCACCTGTGAATGTAAAGTACTGAACAGAAAGTCTCAGGTATTATCTTTCCCTGGGTATAAATATTGCACCAAGATCCCTAGGTCCTACCTTATTCCAGCCTCCCATAATTTCCCCCAAACTCCATTTTGTTTAGATCCTCATGAGAGGAAGAACAGAACAGTGAAGAGTGTGTTCCCTTTAGTGACCTGGGTGGATAAGGAAACAGTGGGTTCAGGGACAATCTTAGGGCTGCCTAAGGGTTGCCCCTTCTCCAAGATTCACTCTATCATAAATCATCACTACACTCTAATGTCAGCTCTGACAAACTAAAGACAAATCACTGAAGTCGTCTATCACTATCCACATGTTGAAGAGTGCCTTCTACTTTCTTTCTATATGCCCATCCCATAAACACAGCACAAACTTCAGAAGTCTCAAATTACCATCCCATCCCATCACTGAGGAGTATTTTAACAAAACAAATAAATTCTGACCCTTATTGTTATTTGTTAAAAAAAAATTATTTCATTGAATTTCCTTAAAACTCAAAACATACTATTTCTAGAGCTTTTCCCATTCATCAGTATTCTATATTTATTATATCACCAATATTATATTTCAGTTATAGGGGAATATTTTTTTTTAGAGTGGAAGGAAAATATTTTTATTTTTATGGTTTTATTGTTTTTCTACCAAGTGATTAGAAAACCAAAGTATGAGCTTTATAGATGTCGGAGGCAATCCTGTTCTGTCATTTTTTTTTATGCACATGCTGACTCAATGTCATAGAATAACTGTGTTGCTTTCTGCCTTCCCTGACAGTCCAAAGAAAGAGTAATGCATACAAATCATTTTACTGTTTAAAAGTTTTGAATAAAACATGCTAACCTTGTCATACTAAGTGACAGACAGAAATGTCACCATTGTTTGCCAGGGACAAATAATCCATATACTTCATGTATAATTCATCTGATCTTTAAGAATGTTTAACAATATTGAATTTAGATAAATTTCAATGTTATGATGCATCAAACTTCCTTTATCAATTTACACGTGTGCCTCATCAATTTAAGTCTTCATTTGTATTACTCTGCTTTTGTATTAACTATGACAGATCTAGAGAATACACTTATTTCCAGGAAAAATAGATGGGTACATTGTCTTTATTACAGCTGTCTCTCTATGTCCCGCTCTCCATAAAGTCTTAACTTAGAAACCTCAAATAACCCAAGGGTTGTAAATCTGCCATAGAAGTGCCCGTTGCAAGTACAGGTATCTACAAGTCTTATAATGTAGAGTCTTTGGTCTCCAAACAGATTGAAGAACTCAGATAAGATTTCAATCCTTCCTAAAATAAGATTGCAATGGCTTCCAAAGCCTTTTTGTCAATCAAAGCTAACCAAGGGCAGGTCTGAAAATGAGATGGACAAAAGCATTTTGAACACTCTTCAGAGTGAGCTGGAATTCCCTACGCTATGAATCAAGAGGAAGGATGTGGCAGTCGACTGCTAGGTAGGAATTCCCCAGCAGCCAACTGTGCAAACAATCATGTGGTTCTCCTAAATCTGAAAGGACTTCTCTCCATCCTCACCATGTAAAACCAGTGCCTTGGAAACCATTCAGTTGACAGGGCCCTCAATATGGTTGGAAAACAAAATATTACAGAATCATTAAAGAAATCATTCAAAGAGCTTAGGAACAAATTGAGCAACTAAATGTAAACCAGATTAGTTTCCAGAAGCATGTACTGAAAGCCTATTTCCTGTTTTAGAAGAATAATCATTTCTCTAACCTAATTTTGCCAAGGACCATCCATTGTTCCCTTCTCCCCTACCCCCACAATGTTTCCTCCTCTGTGAGGTTTAGAAAGTTCTTTCTGCCCTTGGAGAGCATTTTACTTCAATAAAGAACATTTGATAAAATAAAAAGTTTCATGAATCATAAGAGGGTTTTTTCCCCCAGAAGGACTTGGGGTAAAGGAGCTAGCATACACATACATATTACATTTCATAAATTTAAAAATGCATATCTTCTCTTTAGGTTCTTACCTTGTCTACATACTTATGCCTGTTCACCTTCTCTGAATTACACATAGGTGTGCATATGGGCACAAACATTTAATTATAGTTTTCCTTTTCTTGGTATATTGAAAAAGGCAAACCATTTTTCACTAGTTAAGCTGTCTCCTTTGTGGCTCATTCATAAAGTAATAGAAAATTATGAGAAATTCATTCAAATCTTCAAAGGGGAAAAAGCCAGTAATATAAATAGAGTTGGTAGATAAACCTATGGGAAATTATTTAAACCTGTATGTTGGACTCAAGATCTTCAGAAATGCTAAATTCATTAAGGGACTCTGTAGAACCCCTCTTTCAAAAAAGTACTTGGAATCATTTTTGTTTCTGTTTTAAAATGCACAAGTTGCTTCTAATTTTTTGCATAGCATCTCTTTTCTGGGTTGAATGTGTATAGTTGTCATTTGATGTTCCAAAAAGTCATGATATTCACCAAAAATATTTAAGAACCACTGTTTGGCAGTGTGGGGACTCTTATTTCTTTAAAAGTGTTTGAATTACTTCTACCTGAAGATAGAAAATTGCATCAGCTATAATAGGAGCCCAAGTTTTACTGGTCTAGAAGAGTTACACTGGTCTTTAAATAAGTAATTTATACCAGTTATCACTGACAAATTTTCCCATTTCAGTCACAGTATACATATGTCCATAGATTTCCATTATTTTCCAACAGTTCTAATTTCATTGTGGAACATTTACTAGATGGAAAGGGGCCATTTTATGGGCTTTTGGCAGGTAAAGTTCGCTCTGCTAAATGAAAATCCCATGTTTGAGGAGTCCATGAAATTGACAATAATTGACTTTTGAACACAGAGAATTTTAAAGTTGGTTTTATTGGCAACAAGAGAATCCTTTGAAGAGATTTTTGTTAACCCTTTAAACCTTTTTGTTATTTTTGTCTTAAACTGGCACCATTGTAGATAGAGGATTTCATAAATGAGTTTCAATATCAATTCTCTTCATTAACGCTACCATTGCAATCATTATTTTGTTTATACTATTAAACAAATACTTAAAGGATGGAAAATAGAATTCACTGAGATACTTCGGAAAATCTCCATTTTCCAGAGTACTTTAGAGAAGCAGCAGGATGGAGTGCACTGATTTTATATTGTATATCATATACATGTAATGAATATTTAAGATATTTAATCCTACTTAATGGGCAGAGCCGTTGTTTCTTCTCACTAACCACAATTTCCTTTCCTTCCTCCAGGTTTTGGGATATTTGAAAAATTCTGTTATTTTAAACTAAACTCTTCCTCTACTGTTATTTTATTGGGGGGAGGGGGTTCAATAAACTATTTACATTTCTTTAGGACAGTTGGATTTACGATTTTAGATTGGCATATTGGTCTTATGAAATCTTCCTCTATTAGTTTCTACTTAAGACCTTCTGCTTAGCCTTATTTTTTTTCCTATTTAAAAGAAGCTGGTGAAAAAAAAAAGTGAGTGGGGGGAAAAAAAGAATTAACACCTAAACTGGGGATGGGTGAAAGGGCAGATTTACCAGGCCAACACCAACCATCCAGCAGAAGGTTGGATGGCTTTGACTCTAGGTTGTTGGCATGTAGTGTATGTAGTCAACAAGGCAGTGGGGAGAAAACTATATTAGAGTTATGATTCTGATAAGTATAAGGCGAGCTTAATACTTTTTAGGACATCAAAAAGCCAGGAGGATAAAAGGTGGTAACAGATGCTTCATAGCATTGTTTGTCATTTTAATGGCAAAATAAAGAAAGAAAAAGTGAAATTTCATTTGGAGGAATACTTCCTATTGACCAAATTCTAAAAAAAATGTTCACAGGAGTGGTTTACATCAAGAGTATGCTTTTCATTCTACTACGATCAAGTAAGTTTTTTGAAACTTCAGGCACCTCAAAATTTACATTATTAATGTTTTGTTATTTAAAGCTCATCATTGCTCATGCTGCCTCAGCTATGTCATGAGACTAATTCACTCAGTTCATTTCACAGAATGAAGAACGTTGATCAAGAAACAGTGAACACACAGCAGGCGGCCTTGCTGGTCTTCGTCAACTCCATCTTGGAAATCCAAATATTGAAGCTTCATTTCCTGTGCTCACATGCTTTTTGGTTTGGTTTCATTTGGCCAATGTTTCTAAAAATACCCTAATGAAGACTTCTAATTTTTCAGATGAGAATACTTGAATGGGGTGGGAAGGTACTAAAAAATAAGTCATCCAAAGAAGAGTAAGGAGTGAAGAGAGGAAGGGGGCTTACAAATAATGTCAGAGTAAGTGGGCTACAGGAGACCACAGTGTCCAAAATAAGTATGCAGTGCAGTGTTGCACGATCCTGCCACACTGAGGGGTAAAACCTATTTATAGAAAACAGCCACACGATGAATTGAGTGTTAGGAATTTATTTTTCGATGCACAATACATATTGATGGGTAATTCTGATGTGAAAGTTCAGTCCAGGGAAAGAACTAGAAGGTAAGGAAGAAATGAGAGAAATTTGGGTGACTTTAGATATAGAAATGAGCGGGACTTGGAAGTTGACTCTTGGGGTGAGTTTTAGGAATTCTTGGCCAAATATCAGGTATATTTCTCTTGGACAATGCCTTTTAAAATTGGTCAGTTCCTTTTATGAGGGATTGAATAAGATTTAGAAGTCTAAGACACAGATACCAGTTAAAACATTTTTTCAATAAAGTCTTTTAAATTTTCTACTCGAAGGAATATTAAAGAATAATCAGATACCGCCTATATAAATGTCCTAGAAATATGTTGGTAAGATTTCTTCATTCTCAGTTGGAATTTATGTAAACGTATTTTTGGGAAGTTGAAGCTTCTTTGTTTTAGGAGCACTAATGACAGTAGATCAAATCTGTCTGTAGATGAAAGAAGGGTTGTCATGCCATAAAACTTAACAGCCTGTTTTTCCAAGAATCCACAAATAGGCAGTGAGAAAATAAGAGAAAAAAATGAGAATTTGGGTCACTGCGACACAATATAAAAAGAATGGAAGCTGCCTGTCCAGGGAGAACACTGAAGCCCCAGAGAAGAAAAATGATTGCTGAGAAATACCTGGGGCAATAATGCCTGGGGACTTGAAAAATAGGGATGTCTCCTATGTAAACATAGTTCATTTGCAGAGTTGGGAGACAACCAGCTTCTGATGTCCTCGAACCCTCAATAAAATCTTAATGTGCAAAAACGTTTTTGCTAATGTTACTTTAGCAAAAGGGCCAGGATTGACTTGACATAGATTAAAAAAAAAAAATTTTAGAAAATGAGATACACAAAAGACTTAAAAATTTAAAGAGAAAGAAGAAATCTAGGCAAGGGTATGGGAAAAAATGTATGCCATCCAGAAATTCTTAGGGGTGGAAGTAAAGGATGGTATTTCCACCAAAATGGGCATCTCGCCAGTTGGTGATAGCAATGGCAGGATTGTCTGGATTTGCCTTACTTGCTTGTTTATAACATTAAAGGGTATAGGATATCCAGCCAGCCAATGCTGTAGTAATGCACATAGAAAAGGTCTCTTACTAATGAGCATAGAAAGCCCACAATGACATAATACAGAGGACTAAACTGGAGATATTAAGTCAGAATATATTATGTGCTATCAAGCGAGGAGCAGGTGTGCCTGGGTGGCTCAGTCAGTTAAGGGTCTGCCTTCAGTTCAGGTCATAACCCCAGGGTCCAGGGATCAAGTCCTGCATCAGGTTTCCTATGCAGCAGGGAGCCTGCTTCTCCTTCTCCTGCTCCATGCTCACATACACTCTCTCCCCACTCTCTCTGTCAAATAAATAAAATCATTAAAAAAAAAAAAAGGAATGACTAAAGATGTATCTCTTATGATACATTATTTTGGATGGATATCATACAGAGTGCTTGGTTGTTTTTTTTTTTTTTTTGACCTTCTTATATATTTGCCTGAGGTGATAAGTAGAAAAATAGTACATGGAAAGAAGAAATTGAACAAGAAAGCCAAATATCTAAAAGGAGATTTGGATAGAGACTAAGGATGGGAAAATAAATCAAGCTAATAAATTGAAAGCACTGACACCATGAGTAAGAGTCTTGAAATTCTAAAACCACTGTTGTGTTTGTTCATGCTTTTGCTTTAAAAACATCCTTGAGACACATAGTAAGGTGTCATGTGATCAACATTCAGAATTCCACACATTCCTCAGAAAGCAGTTCAGTCTTTCATCCATCTATATGCAAATTCTAAAGCCCTCACCCAAGTCCATTATCTAAGAAAGAAGTTGAAAGCAGGGACCCAAGGAAAGTGCAGGTCTAAAAGATACCTAAACTCAGCCATTATTTACTTCTGTGAGCTGGAGCAAGTCACACAACATGTCTGGGCCTCAGCTGCTTCAGCTATAAATGGAGCACCTAGCAGTCTCAAACTAGCAAGGTTTTTGCAAGGACTCAATGAGTTAATACATAATAAAATGCTTAGGAATAGTGCCTGGCATATCAGATAACCCCATTAAAGTATTAGTTATTGGGGCACCTGTGTGGTTCAGTGGGTTAAGCCTCTGCCTTTGGCTCAGGTCATGATCCCTGGGTTCTGAGATGGAGCCCAGCATCGGGCTCTCTGCTCAGCGGGGAGACTGCTTCCCCCTCCCTCTCTGCCTGCCTCTCTGCCTGCTTGTGATCTCTGCAAATAAATAAAAAAATCTTTAAAAAAATAAAGTATTAGTTACTACTATGATTTTTTATTAATAGTAGTATGGTAAAATAATTATCACACAGTAGCTACCCGGTTTAAAAAAAAAAATCCCTTCTTTTCCATTACCTCTCTCCCTCACTGAATTTTGAACAAATGTGGGGGCCCTTGATCTCCTCTTCCATTTGCACAGTCTGGCACATTCCACACCCATGTCAACCACACTAATATAGTTATGTCAGAACTCCTACACTATAGAGTTATGGAGATCGGTGATAAATGAATTGCTGTAGGGTTGTGGAGAACCTTGGAGTTTTAAAGACTGCTGATTCCAAATCTATTACCATCTTTGTCTTGTCTTTAGATAGGTTTATTTAGTTTAGCCCAATCATCTATATACTAGCATATACTTTACCCCTATATCTGACTTCCCAACTATCATAAATAGTAGTTCTCATTCCTGAAGAATAGAATCATGAAACTTTAAAAATACCAAATTCATGATTATAATGGTTTTTAAATACAGCTGATCATTAAAATCACCAAGCAGGCTCCTCAACACCATAATTCACCCTGACCAACAGAATTCATGTATTTGGTATGGGGCCCATGGACCTTTTTCCTAGAAGCATCTTAAATAATTCTAATATTCATCTCACTTTTGACATCACTGTTCTACCAAGACATAAGATGGTGGCCTTCATCTAACATTACCAAGTCATATCTAACACTTGAACCTAGACTAGGGAAATGAGAAGCAAAAAAAAAAACATGCTGAGGGGGAAAAAAGACATTTTTCATGTCTTTTTGATGTCTTGGATATAAAGAAGACCTATTTAAATACAGATACTGTCTGTTTGGGAAAGTTTTCCATTCCTTCTGGGGTAGCTTTGGGAGTAAATCTGATTTGTCTAAACTTCTATTTCTGGAATACCATCAAGTGCCCAGTCTGTTGTCAATTCCTAGAAACCTATTAAACAAGTAGAATTCCCCTCACTCTGACAAGGACACCTACAGACAGAAAAAAAGACTGAAAATTGCAAAGCAATATGCTTAGAGCCATGATAACTATGCAAACTTAGGGTATCAAAAGGGAAAGCCAATATGACAAGCACTGAGGGTTGTATCTACACTAAACAAGACCTTTTTACACTCCCAACTCTCACCTCCTTCGAGGTTTGTTTACATATTACACTCCAAAAGGAAACCAACTATTCTCCCAAACAGGTACTTCGTAGCTGGCTGCTGCCAGAAAATATTTCATCATTTCTATCTTCAATTAGACTGGATAAGTGCTATTAGAATAGACTTCTTTTTGTGTGTATTCACTTCTTGTTATTTTGGGGTAGTTGGTAGGGAAAGAGTACTGAAAAAAAAATCTTAATATGAACCATTAAAGTTGTTAAATTCTGTCACACAGAGTCTCATAGATATATGGCTATTTCTTCCACTTTTCTGAGAATATTCAATTTAAAACACAATGAGTCAGATTTGCCTACTTATATTTTGTTTCGGACAGAGAGAAACTTCCTCACTAGGGTCTGAATGGGAAAGTCTCAGAACTCTCTTCCTTCAGGTTTCATTTGATCTACAGATCATAGTCCATGAAGCAGCCCCTCTGATTTGAACAATTCAAAGAACTAAGTAACAGAAAAAAGATAGGAGACTTTAGAAATCATAGGCTATTTAGGGCCTAGTGCCCTAACCTATACCAGGACTTCTCTAAATTATTTAATTGTTATGGCATCAAAAAACAGAAGAAATGTCCCTTAAAAAGAATACTCTTGAAAGAAAAGCTTGAGTGTCCAGGAAATAAAATCTGTTCTCCGACAGCACACTGTGACTACCGCTACCTCAGGACCTGTCCCACTGTTCACCTGCTGCCCAGCATCCCCATGATACAATGAGCTCCTGCAGGGCAAAGACAGCTCGCCTGGCACACAGACATCTAGTACAAGTGGTTGCTGAATCCATGGCTAGAATAATCCCCCTTTTAGTTCAGAAACAAACAATCCTCAACTTAGAGGGAAAGTAAAGAAGGCAGTGCTTAGCCATAAGCTCTCTGTAGTTTGACTGCTTGGATTCAGGTTCCATCTCTGCTTAGCTGTGTGGCCTGGGGCAAAAATAATACAGACCGAATACCTCCTGTGCCTCAGTTTGTCCATTCTAAAAATAAGATCATAATAGCATTTACGTCATAGGGCAAATATGTATGTAATGCTCAACACAAGGCCTGACACATATCACATACTAGAGGTATATTAGCTATCACTATATTGTACTTGCATATGCTACTTCAATCTTCCCCACAGTCATCTGAGATATATATCATCAGCCCACTTTACAGATAGGAAAGCTGGGGTTTAATTAAGCTCTAATTGTCAGATATCTTCTTTAAATTGGTTATGCCTATTTCTAAGGTTTTTGCTCTTTGCCCTACCCCAGAGCATCTCTCTTTTGAGCATCTACTGAATTCAGACGAATTTATCAAGATTCTAGTAAATATAAAGGAGTATATGTGTTGCCGCTTAGAACACAGAAGTTGAACAAGGCATAATGTCTCTCTTCAAGGAGGCAGAGTTAACACCAGAAGATGTGGAGACAACCATTTTAATACCCAAAAAATTACAAGTAACACAGGTTTTTGAGGTTCTAAGAATTGCTAAAGGCAAGAAACACTTCATGCAAGAGGTAGTTTTCAATCGGCCCTATAAGACTCATGCACAGAAATGACAGACAACAGTGAGAATAGGAAAGGAAGACATAGCAGAGGGAAATCATAGTGTGGGCCATGCTAGAGATGCAAAAAAATAGATACACACACACCTTGCTCAGGGAATGAGACTGGTTAAGTTTGCTGCCCTGAAGATATATATATGCTTAGAGAGGAGGTAGTACATGGTCACTTTGGGGAGGATCCTAAAAGTTATGCTAAGAACTAAAACTACTTTGTTAGTCATGGGAGGTTAGTCTAGGTTTCTGGATAAGCTCACAAGAAGAAGTGTAGAGGTGGTCATATGACTGAAGCTATATTTTAGGATTCAAAGGACATACAGGTAATGGAGAGGACACAAAATGCTAGGAAGCAGGGCCAAGGAAAACAATTCAAAGAAAAGTAATGTCCTAAATCAGGACACTGAGAAATAGAAGAGGGAAAGAAGGCTAAAAGATATAAAAAGCAGAAATTATAAAATGACTAGAAAGAGTGAAGAATAGAAAGGGCAAATATGATTCCAAAATAGAGCATTTATATGGCTAAAAATAGCACTATCTCATTAAATTCTTACAACAAACTTGCAAGAGAATACCATTTCTCACAAAGGGGAAATGGTCTTTGAATGTTGACTTCTTGGCAGTCTACAAAATTGGAAGAATCACTTAGCCTCTCCCAGGTTCAATTCTTTATATGTAATATGTAGATTAAAGTATCTATGCTACAGTGGTGTTGTGAAAACTAAGCTAATGCTTATAACTTGCCTTAAAATACATTATTTGTTTGTTCAATTAAAATGATCCTGTGAGAAAAATTTTACTGTGAAAGAAATGGTTAAATTGCTACAACCACATTTCTAGTGAGAATCAAAAATAAAATTCAACCTCATATCTTTATAATCCAGTCTCTTGTCTTTCTAACATTCCATGTTTTACCTCACAGGAAAATGAGATCACCTGAGTCCTCAAATGAGTCCCAAATAAATATTTAATTAGAATATAGTGTGTTTCTTTCTAAATCTGCACCTGACTATTATTTAACCAAATAGACTTTTTGGTAAATTACATACCATCCCATATGTAAAAATTATAATTCACATACTGTATTAGAAAACTAGGATTCACTGCCTTACACAAATCTTGCCAATAGAAGTTTCATGCACCACTGAGAATTTGGGAGGGAACTCTTTTATGGGAAAGACCCATTCATCAGAGGTTGCCTTGTTTTTCAATCCTATTAGCTATGTGAGATTTGGAAATATTTCACAAGATTTTAAACTTTTTATCCCAAGATATTATCAAAATATTAAAGTTGGTATTCACTGTGTATGTCACGTCTTAGGAAGGAAACACCTGTCCTTTAATGGCTAGAATGACATCTGGAATTTTCTGTTTTGCAGACGTGCAATATTCAATCAGATTAATTTTTAATTTTCTAATTTCTTAAAGGGCAAATCTTTATGCTGAGTTTTCTTCCTCACAATACTGAAAATGTAAAAATGTCAAGATCATTGATCAAGTAACCAGAATTACAGAAGGGTATGGCTGTTGCTTTAAATCTAAATCATTTTGGGCTGAGTAATTGATGTTTGGATAATAGAACACCAGCCAACCACTCGGACACCAAAAGGTAAGGGCAACCATAGTTTTAGGCAATTCTGATTAAAAAAGCGTAATTTTTCTGCTTCAGCTTATTTGGCCTCATTCCCACTGCTATGTTCAAAGAAAAAAAAAAAGTAGCTTGTTGGAGCCACAAAATGGGCTATACTCGACAGTAAATGGACAGTTATGAGGTGGCAGGAAAGCCAGGGCACAAGGAGCCACATAGTTTGCCATATGTTGAACGCTGCCATGTTGTGCTTTCTGTCTCCATATAAATCCTGGAAGTGAGGAAGAAGCATATGCAAATCCAAGAGGAAAATTGTTATCGCTTGCCAGATAAAGCCAAACACCAAACAAGAATAGGAGCAAAGAAAGCTCCACTCCCACAAACATGTCATCCAACTGATAAATCTGGTATCAGTGGATGACAAACAAAAAATAAAGGAGAAACAAGACAGGAACATGGATTCATTAAGAATAATTAAAGCGTTCCTTCACACAGTGGTGCTATGACTGACCTTCCATCAGACGCCCTATTCACATGTGATTTCCGTGCAAATCCAATCCCACTTTCTAGCACGATTCCCACTGTAATACACTACACAAACATATAGAATGACTGGCTTGGGTCAATACAGGGGTCTTGAATTCCAGAAAAAGCAAGCAAACTGCCATAACCAATACCAGAAATGGCTAACCAGCTACTGAGGAAGCGAAGCAGCAACTTCTTTTAGAAAGGAGAGAAAGCAAGGTTGAGGTATGCAGTCCAGAGTAGCAAAGGCGAAAAGGGGAAAAAAGTTACCGAAAAAATGCTCAGAACTCAAGCGAAGACAGAAAATATTTTTGAAAAAAAGTTCTCATATTTATATTTAAATCTGAACAATTCTCCAATACCATATTTTGGTAATTAAACACCACACCTTCCTCTCCCAAAAAAAAGTAAAAAGAAATAAAATTCATTTTCATTCTGACTCCATTTGTCTGAAACCAAAGATTTCTATACAGAACAAAATGAAAAAAGCTGGTGAGGATGGTCTTGAAAAACAACACCATAACAGCAAAAAACCCTACTAGGTTTTACAGTGGCTTAAAAAGAACATTAAAGGAAAGTTTCTTGGTTTACTTAAATATTATATACTCACCGCTTTCTACTCTTCACATCATTTCAACTGCATGGCGTTCTCTTTTGCTTCATGACCAGGGATTTTGTCAGGAACACAAATGGCCAACCTGGACACAGACGTTAGGCAGTCCCACTGCAGCCAGACTGGACAGATGGACAGGCTGTTAGGAAAAGCCTTGAAGCAAACTAAAGGAAGACTGACGGGATACGGAAGGACGTTCAGGCAGACAGGTGTTAAGCATTAAATAGTTTAAAAGTAGACAACAAGTGGAGAGCCCCACAGATAAACAGAGTTTATCGTCCCATGACTAAGGGCCAGCAATAAGGAGAGGTTCAATCAGTCAGACAGACGGCATCTGGGCGATCTAGCTACTCATAATAGAAACACAACCACAACAACGAAAGATCAGTAGCAAAGCCCAGCTAGGACATCCAGGTCCAAAACCAGAAGCAAAACTGACATAAGGTGGACTTCATGAGCTCTGGATCCAGGAAGTCTAATGTTTCCACCACGAGGGCAAATATTTCCCAGAACTAAGGGTAGGGATTAACACGTGATAGGATTTAGAGTCTCCATGAAGTACTGAGGCATCTGATAGAGTATTTAAAAGATAATCCCTAAGCAGAAAATAATTTCAGGAAATGTAAATGTGTACACCAATTTGACCAAATAAGAAATAAGAAAAAAAGAGAAAAAAAATCTGTACTAGGCCATCGCAGGATTTAACTAGAAGAAGAAAGGTTTGGGGTTTTGTTTTTGTTTCTTTTTGGCTTACCAATTGCTGACCTCCAATCCTCAACAGTAGGAAAGTCTTACAAGGGTCTGTGGGTTACACCTGCTGTTCTGGAATCTGGCCATCAATGGGCTTTTAGTCAAACCAAAAACAGTGGCATATCAGGTTAGGACTTCAGCATCCCTGGTAACTCTTAACACTGAAGGCTCCACCCCACATAATTTTAAACATAATTAAGCATACCTAGTAATTACCATAAACAAAATTTATAATACTTTAAGAGTTGAGTAGAATTGCATTTACCTATGTAGCATTCTTACCTTTTACGTATCTATTTAAATATTTATCAATTTTGATTCTATTGCTTTTTTAATTATTTTCAGCTGTTCTTTTTTTCTAATTACAAATACTTAGGTAGGCTCCAGGCCTGATGGTGTTTTGTTTATTTTTTTTTTCAGGTGGCAGAATTTTGTAATCCTCCAAAGAAGCATTTTAATGTTTGTTTGTTTTTTCCAAGATTTTATTTATTTATTTATTTGGCAGACAGAGATCACAAGTAGGCCGAGAGGCAGGCAGAGAGAGAGGAAGGGAAGTAGGCTCCCCGCCGAGCAGAAAGCCCAACGTGGGGCTCCATCCCAAGACCCCGGGATCATGATCTGAGCCAAAGGCAGAGGCCCCAACCTACTGAGCCACCCAGGTGTCCCACATTTTAATGTTTTATGAGAGTGATTTCATGGATTAAAAAAAGGACGAATACCCAACTTTTATAGCAACATGGACGGGACTGGAAGAGATTATGCTGAGTGAAATAAGTCAAGCAGAGAGAGTCAAGTATCATATGGTTTCACTTATTTGTGGAGCATAACAAATAGCATGGAGGACAAGGGGCGTTAGAGAGGAGTAGGGAGTTGGGGGAAATTGGAAGGGGAGGTGAACCATGAGAGACTACGGACTCTAAAAAACAATCTGAGGGGTTTGAATTGGCGGGTGGGTGGGAGGTTGAGGTACCAGGTGGTGGGTATTATAGAGGGCACGGATTGCATGGAGCACTGGGTGTGGTGAAAAAATAATGAATACTGTTATGCCGAAAATTAATAAAAAATAAATTTAAAAAAAAAAAAAAGGACTCGGAGTAACTTACAAGTAAGCCTGGTCAAGGCTCAGATGCTATTGGTATAGTAAATTGCTTTAAAAGAATTGGTTAGTATTTGGAGATGAGTATTTATTCATTCAACGCATAGTGAATGTCCATTCTGCCTGAATACTATTACTCAAGATTAGAAAGGCAACAATGAACAGAAAGGCTTAGACTTTTGGTCATGAAGTTTTCAATCTAGCCACTCAGATACCCAGAAATATGTGATCCATTATTTACTTGTATCCAATATTTCTCCTTAAGTGATTACTATTTCTGCAGAGTTCTTACTCACCTGATGAAAAGGCATATATTAACTTCAATAAACAGTGAGAGTGGTATTTAAAATGTGCAGATCATGAAGCTTTAGTTCTCCTTAGGAACACTGTGAAAAACTGTCCAGAATTTCAGAAAGTCCATATAATTAGGCTGTGAAATGCATCCCAAGAGTAAGGCTTGAATCCCAGCTCTACCACTTTCCTAGCGTGACCTTAGGCAAGTTACCCAACCATCCTGAACCTTCCCTTCTCCATTTGCAAAGTGGGTGCAATAATGCCTACTTTGTGGGATTGTCTTAAGGATTGACTAACAATGTAAATGAAGGGCTTGGCATATTGGCATAAATACTTGGTATGGACTTGCAGCTACTGCCATTGATAGTTTTACAGATGAAATTGATTTACCTTGTTCCAAGAAGGGAAAATAAGAAACACAATTGAAAGGGTATTTGAAACTATCCAGTTAAAGTAAGTTCTTAAAGAATTATTATGTAAGCTCATAGTTTTCTCCTTCCAAGACTCCATGGCAATTCAAGAAGAAAAAAAAAGTTACTAATCTCAACCCTTCATAAGTCAAGCAGAGATAATACCACTTTGTGAATCTCTTTTAAGAAAATAAATCAAAATATGCACAAAACTATTCATTACAATGTTATTTAAAATGTTGAATAGTTGTAAGCAGCCCAAATGTCCAACAATAGGACATGTGTAGGCAAATTATGCCATAACTATCAGCTAGATAATCTAATATTGATACTTTAAGACCTGTAAATTATAATGTAGGAGCATTTCTGAAATGTTATCAAAGAAAAATTAGTGTACAAATTTGTGAATACAGCTATTTAAAAATACACGTAGACATAACTTAGAAGAGTGCGCATCAAAAACGATACCAGATGTATCAGAGCAGTAGCATAAGAGTGATTTTATTTTTCTTCTTTTCCTCCCATTCCATATGTCTCTCTGGTACTTCTACATGTCAGACAACAAAACTGATATTTTAAAAGTAGCACCTTACATTAAAGTTTGGCAACCTATCAGAGGGTTAAGCAATCTTTGAATATTTGAGAGGCTAAGCAAGATGGTAATTACCTCCAACACCACCTCACCCCACAGTAACTACAGATTCCTTCTTAGCATGGTTGGAAGGTAAGACCAACATATTACCCAGACTTAGCTCTGTGGGTTATACTGATGCCACTGAGTGGAGTGGGCTAGGAACAATCAGATTAACTACACAATGAACAGATGTATTCAGTCTCCAATAAGATTCTCACACACACTGAATCCTAATTAGCAGAAGTGCAACTGATTTGCCAGTACCGTGGAGGTTAATTTTATTCCAATCCACGTTTTATGAAGTATTAACTGACTGATAGCACTTATGCCAAATTTTTCAAATGAAATTCTCCCCCCAGAAGAGAAAAGGAGAGATCTCTGAGCAGCCTTTTTAATAGTCTACTGAGGACTTATTCCTCCTCTGAGTTAACTGAGGTGGCAAGCAGAGAATGAGGGAAGCCAGCTCTGAGCGCTTTGGAGCTGAAGGTGCAGAGCTGAGCAGATTTGGAAAACAAATGCACTTGTTAATTCCCAAAGTGATTTTAAGAGCAGAATCCTGGAAGAACTGCCAAATAAAATTAATCCTTTAAAATGATAATGCAAATTTTTAAATCACAATGGAGAGCTGGAAGTTTAAAGAGAATATTTCAAAATTTCATGTATCTTAACTTCAAGCTAACCAGGCCACCTATGGGTAGATGGTTCCATTATTTCCTACAGTTCTAATTTCAGATCAGGAGGCATGTATTAAAGGTGGGACTGAGGGAGAAATGAGAGGGGGAGAGAGGGAGAGGAAGGAAGGGAGGCAGGAGAAGGAAAAATAGAAGAAAGAAGATTTGGAGAATCCATAGTTAATGTCATTGTAAAAAAATAAAGGAAGTATTTATATTTGTGTATGTGTTCCCTTGTGAATTGATATGTAACCTTATCATGTTTTATCAAAAGATTAATCCTAAATATCAGTAGTTTGCAATAAACAATGCAGACAACAGAAAGCAGTAATAACTAACTCCTATGCTTGGTCAGTGGTAGCAATAGGAAAATCCAAACATGAAAATTATTCTTCAGCTGTAACATAATTAAGAATATGCTATTGCATATTTGTTGTCCTTTGCAGATTTAAAAATCTTAAAAGTAAAAATAAATGTTAAAAGGCAGTAGGGTACAACAGACAATATAAATTCCCAGTGTTTATGAAAAATTGCCTATTCGGTCAGACAACAAATATTTATTGATACTACATGCCAACACCCTGTGAATTCTACAAATTTCTGTCCTTACAGATATGGTTTCTATGCACCTAGGGCTTTCAGTCTGGTGGGAGAGAGTTAGCATATGCACATTAAAAAGATCATTACAAACTGATGAGGACTGAGTGGAGGAATACATGGAAACACAAAATCTGTGGCAAACAGGTATATTTGTCCTCACCCAGTGCATCAGAGAAAACTGAGAAAGTTTGATCTGAGATATAAAGAACCAGTAGAGTGGCACCTGGTGGCTCAGTAGTTAAGCATCTGCCTTTGGCTCAGGTCATGATCCCAGGGTCCTGGGATCGAGTCCCACATTGGGTTCCCTGCTCAGCGGGAAGCCTGCTTCTCCCACTCCCCCTGCTTGCAGTCCCTCTCTTGCTATCTCTTTCTCTGTCAAATAAATAAATAAATTTTTAAATAAATAAATAAATAAATAAACCAGTAGAAATTCAGCAGGCAAAGAAAGAGAGGAAGAACATGGAAATAGCACAAGCATGGGCTCTGTGCCTGGATGGATCTTGGCCTTAAAGGATGTGGAGTCAGGGCTCATGACATAATAAGAATTGAGTGGGGGATAACAAGAGGTTATTAAGGAAAAAAATAAAACTTAGCTTCCCTGTTCCATCTAACCTAAGGAAAGACTATCTAGGACTATTTATCCAAAGGACTAAGTAGTGATTTTACCTCTAACTCCTTGCCTATTCCTCACTCTCTGACTCTATAATCAGGTCCATTATATGGTATCAGACTGAGAGAAGGGATGAAGTTAGGGGTAGAGATGTATAGGGTTTGCATTATAGCAGAATCCCGGGTCTCAATTTTGCAAAGTAGGATGCCTACCAAAGGTGGACCACATAAATCATGACCAGAAAAACCACAGTGAGAGTTCCTGTGGGTGTGGCCAAGCACTTGAGGCTATGAGGGTTGGGGAAAGGCAGAGAGGACTGTCCTTGGCAGACTTGAGTGTGATCTTCACTACCTCATGTCTAACACTGTGCTAATATCTTTATGAGAATTATCTCATTGGATACTGACAACCATCTCTAAGCTAAAGACTACTGTTGTCCTTATTTTACATATGAGGAAAGAGCAGGAGGCTTTAAGATATAATTTGCTCAACACCACCTGGCTTATAAATTTAGTACTTGAGCTAGAGGAGTCTGACTCAGGCCTCCCTGATCTAAATCTACTGTACAACCTGAGACTGAATTTTCCAGGGCCCTAGGCGACTGGGTCTGTGAGCAGCTTCAATTTGTTTATGGAAATAAAAGTGGCCTTACCCTCTAGTGTTGTGGAGAAGGATCTATAGCAGCTTCATTTCAAAAGCTCATCTGGACAGTGAATAGGAGAAGGGCAAGAGATATAGGAAAATCAGTTATGACATCATCAAAAGTCCAGAAAGAGATTGGTAGCTTGGTTTAAGGTTAAGCCTAACATTTCTAATAGTGGACCCAGAGTGACATGGTCAGATTTTAGAGATGTTTAAGAAGTAAAATCATGGAGCATAGTGATGGGTTGTTATAGCAGGGTCAAGAATTAGCAAGTATCAGTAATGACATCTACCCGAAATCTCCTTTTGTATCAGTATATATGCTCTAGAACTCAAAGGAGGTATCTGGCAGAAGATACAGATTTGGAAGCCAATCACACAGTGATGAATTCTGATTCATATTTTAAAATGGCCCTTCCCAACTATAAAAATGTATTAGAACAATTTTATAAAAATTTCATTGCAAAAACCTTCTGGTAAAAGAAACAAAAGAGCAGGTCATATAGTTCCAAATCTAATTTTAAAGTAAGAATATGGAAATATCTTTTTTCACACTAGAGTTATCTATGTATTTTTCAATGCCAAGATTGAAAGTGGAACTGTATGACTCATCACCAAAGTGGGCCAATTGTCTGAAAACTGATGGGAAAATATCAGTACAGTTATGTACCTAGGGATAGTCAGCTTCAAAAATAATTTTAACTGCATGAGTCTTATATCATTTTCTTAAAAGCTAAAAGACATGTCTTCTGATGTGTCTTTTAAGATAGGATACTTCCTGTGGTTGATAGGCCTAAATTATTTACCATAATATTAATGTCCTCCTAAAATAACTTACTTTGGCAATCAATGTTATCCTTACAAAACTGAGGGCAGACTGTCACCCATCTGATATAATGTTAGGAAACTAAGAAGATTCCCTGCCATATTACTTCTATTTCAAATCATCTCCCCTTCTTTCTCCTTCATTTTACCAACCAATATTTAGAAAGCAGTTTGTTACCCAGTGCTTTTATATTCTCATTTCCATGCATCAGTTTTTCTAAGTAGATTTCATGTAACCCAAGCTCTGTAAGAGTTTTTAAGGATAAGAGAAAGTTTTGTGATAAAAAAAAATAAGCAAACAACAGACTGAGAGAAAGTTCAAAAAAAAAAAAAATGTATACCTGTATCATGATTATCTGCCGCATGTCAATATCAGAAATCTAGGTAAAGGAGTAGTTCAATTAAATTCTTCCAGATTAGGCAGATATATGTGCATCCTGTGGCTGACTAATAGACCCAGTCCACACCCCTGGTACAAATTTCTCAAATACTTCTTTTACTTGAGAACTACAGGGACTAATTCATTACTCAAAAGAGATTAAAAACAACTAACTGGCCTAGTCAATTCAGGCTGCTAAAACAAAGTGCCATGGACTTGTGACTTATAAGTAACAGAACATATTTCACACAATCTGGAGGCTGAAAGTCCAAGATCAAGGTCTGGTTCTGGTGAATGACCTCTTTCCTTTTAGAGAGAGGGACATCTTCTTGTGTTGTCCTCGCATGGTTGAAAGAGCAAGCTTCAGCTCTGGCCTCTTCTTCTAAGGGTACTAATCCCATTCATGAGGGCTCTACTCTCTTGACCGAATTATCATCTCCCAAAGGCTCCATCTCCAATACCATCACATTAAGAATTAGATTTCTGGGTACCTGGTGGTTCAGTCAGTAAAGCATCCGACTCCTGATTTCAGCTCAGGTGATGATCTCAGGGAGATGAGACCAAATGCCCTGTCGGCTCCATGCTCAGCCTGGTGTCTACTTGAAATTCTCTCTCCCTATCCCACTGCTCCTCCTCCTACTTGAGCATGGGCTTGTGCACGTGCACTCTCTCTCTCACACACACACCAAAAACAGATAAATCTTAAAAAAAAAAAAATTAGATTTCAACATATGAGTGGGTGAGGGAGGGCCACACAAACTTTCAGTTCATAGCACCCACATTACAGCACATTTCTGAGTTGGCAGATATATGTCCCTCATGACCTTGCTCTCTACACACATCCAGAACAGACATCACTAGTCAGTTACGGCACTCTTTCCCTCTGATAGCAGATATAGAACACAGCACTGCAGAGATCCACTACTTACTAATAAGATATGAAATGTCTGATGAAACTCACTTGCCATCCCAGGAAATGGGGAAAAGCCCTGGAGAAGTTTGTTCTAAATTACGTACTGCCACTTAATAGCAGGGTCGTTTTTGACAAGTTACAGAACTTTTCCAAGCACACAGGTTCTTCCTGCCTCACAAGATTGCTGTGAGGAACAAAGTAAATAATGTCTGTGAAAATGTTTTGTAAACACTTTAAACTGTTGTATAAAACTATAAATTCTTTTTTTTTTTTAAGATTTTATTTATTTATTGAGAGAGACAGCAAGACAGCAAGAAAGGGAGGGGGGCAGAGAGATAGAGAGCATGCGCACACATAAGAAGGGCAGAGGGAAAAGGAGAAGCAGACTTGCCACTGAGCAGAGAGCCCAACATGGGTCTAAATCCCAGGACCCCTCATAGTGACCTGAGCCAAAGGAAGATGTTTAACCAACTGAGCCACCCAGGCGCCCCTACAATTATTTCTTGTTATCAATTTCATCTATTGCTGCACAGGAAATGTAAATAAGTCTAAAAAATACTTTATTCAATGCTCTTGGAATACAATGGCTTTACCTGAAAATCTGTATTCTAAAATTCTATTCTACCTGAGATGGCAGAGGTTCTGAGAGGCATCTGGGGGCTGGACACGATGTGAACATTCCTTTCATACTGTTCCTTTTTCCTCTTTGCATGTATGTGATTGACCATGTGTGCACTAAGTAAACAAATCTTTTTGCAAGTGTGTTCCTTGACTGGTGTGTGCATGCTCAAAAAGAAACGGTACCGAGTAAATAAGCATCTTAGCTTCTGCAACGAAGATATAGGAAGGAATCAAGGAGAAAAATCTCTGCTTTGAAGAGATAAAGAAAGCCTATAATCAGAGTTATCCAGGCAAAGGCATTACCTGTGGGAGGCTGTTCTACTTTGTACTCACGTAGCACCTTTCATCCAGAAAGCTCAAATCACATACTATTTATTAAGCCCCTTCATGTACACGGACCTCATTGATTCTCGCAGCAGGGTTATAAAAGCATATTATGGACCCCACTATGTGAATATGAAAACTAAGTCACCGGAAAGTGAAGTGTCTCATCAAAATGCACAAACGTAAATAAATGAAAAAATTAAGAATATAAGGATAATTATGGGTGTTTTTCACTTTCTTTAGCTGGAGCTCCGAGGTTTAGCTCTCTGTTTCCATTAAAACACAAATATTTCCAGCAGCAACCACGCATACAACAGAGAAGCTCTGTGGGTAAAGGACACTTTTTTACTAAGACAATCTGTTAACTAAAACACCCCTTCCTCTCATTTTTATCCAGCTGAGAAAAGCCCATGAAATGCTTACCATTTTCAATCAGGGGGAAAAGACTACCAGACCCTTCACAAAAACCTCAAAATCACATTTATTTATTTATTTATTTATTTATTTATTTAAACATGGAGGTAAAACAAGGACAAATGTCCACAAAACATTGCAAATAAGCAATTCACTCTTCTAGCATAATACGCTTAAAAACCCAGTGGGTGCATTAAATCAAAACACAAACAAAGCAGGCAAGGCTGTTGCTATATGTCAAACCTTTCCCACCTCAGATCTCTGCTTCTGCTGTTTCCCAAAACATTTCTGACACCTTCAATCAAATTGATATAGTTATTCTTCTTTCACAGCAAACAAGATCTACAGCACTGTGCCAGCCTTTTCTTAAGCAAGAAGAGACAAAAACATGTCTTCCTTCCTTAAGGAAACTGATAAAAGGGGATAAATATAGCCCCCTTCAGAAATTCTTCCCTCTCTCGGTCAAAGGCTAAAGGTCTCAGAGCTGCAAGCTGAGTGATAATAAACTTTTGAGAAAGGAAAGGGAATTCAAAATTAGGGTTATTTCATCTCTACACTGACTGTTGACTTGAGGAGAAATTCACGTTTTCCCTCCATTTAGACTCCTATTGTGATCAATAACCTGAATGACAAATCCCTGAGCTAATTGTCTGTTCCTTGCACTTTAAAAACAGGGTGTACTAGAGTTTCTCATAAACATTTAATAAATCACTCCTTTTCTTCTTTCTACATACATGATTTATAAAGTAAACAACAAAAAGGCACATTTATAAAACAGGCCACAAAGCCTGTTGATCCACACCAGGCAATTTTTCTTGTGATGCCATTTCCAATTCTGCTATCACATGTTTTGGTAGGATTTATAAAGTTTTCATAAATAATATATATGCAAAATAAAATTAAATAGCAACAACAACAACAAATAACTCTGAGGTGCTGTTGTCACAGATTTCCTGGGTGGTATTTATGTGTCTCTTTTTTACATAAATGTGTCACAAAAGCATCTATAATGACATACAAAAAACAGCTCATAATCCAGAGAAGTCTCCACCAAGCAAAAAATCACACTACAATTGCTAATCAAACACACATACACCAGAAAAGAACAAGTTAAAAAAAAAAATCAATGAATATGTCATTGGAACAAAATCTACTTAGAGCAAAGTACTTTTCAAATTAAGCTAATGTCTTTCGACAATAAGACAGCCTGCTTGGTTTTAAGAATGATGCTACTAGAAATTAATAAAAGACAGAAAGTTTATTTTGGATTAGAAGATTCACCTGAATGAGCAAAACTCACAGTAAAACTGTAGCAAACAGCTCTTTGTGCTCAAATTTCCAATCCTAATCTTATAGACAAAGCTGGGGCGGGAGAGAGAGGGGTAACGCAGAAGTAGAAGAAAAAAAAATTAAACTCCCCACACTATTTCTGGCAATCCCCACGGGTGGTTTGATTTCTCCACCTAGATTTATCCATTCCTATTTATTTCTACCTAGTTACGATTCAGCACCCGATTCGCCCCATACCCTAGCACTAAGGAAGCTAAAATTTCAGTCTTTAAAAATGTTAAAACTCAGGATTATGTGTTTCAGTATGAATACTTTATTATATGCTGGTCTACCCTTTTGTCAAGAAGACAGGTACATGGGTCAAAGTTGGAGATCAATACAAAAAACAGGTTACCATCCATCTGGAAAGAGCAGGGATCCTTGGAAATGCTGACTATACAGAAGGTAAAACCACCCATGAGCAAATGAAAGGGATGTGGTAGATAAACCAAGGTTTCCACAATGCTCTAAGATTGTAAGAGTAATATCTGCACATAAATAAATGTTAAACCATTTCCCCACTTTTTCTCTGCTCAGTGGGAAGCCTGCTTCCTCCTCTCTCCCTGCCTGCCTCTCTGACTACTTGTAATCTCCATCTATCAAATAAATAAATGAAATCTTTAAAATAAATAAATAAATAAAGATAGGCAGGCAGAAAGACAATGAACTGTCCCTAGCACAGTGTTTGTTCTTTTCAGGTCTTCACTGGGTTGGATGAGGCCCTCCCACATTGGGGAGAACAATCTGCTTTACTTAGTCTATAGGTTGAAATGCTCATCTCATCCAGAAGCATCTTCACAGTTACACCCAAAATAATGCTTAAACAAATATCTGGGCAGCCCATGGCCCAATCAAGTTGATACATAAAATTAACCATCATAATCTCCCACCTGGAAAAAATGAAACAAACTCTTTCTTGATTTCTAACTATTTCTTTCCAACTATTTATCCATCTCACTCTCATTTATAATAAAATTTCTGTAGATTCGCAGGTACCCACACCCACAATGTATCATCTTTCTCCTCCCATTCTCCTCTGAAGCCTGTTCCCTCAGCAGGCCAATATAAGACATTAATCTCTCCCTCAACCCCTTACTCTGCTTCATTTATCTCCATAGAAATTACCACCATTTGCATAATTACCTGTTTTTCTCCACCTACACTAGGATGCCCAATGTTTTCAATGAATAAATATTAAAAGCACATACATAGAGGTGCTCATAAATATATTATGGCACATGGTTGTTTTAGAGCACATAGTAGGCACTCAATATTTCAAAGGAAGACATGAATGAAAATTAAAATCCTTGAACAAGCACCAACGAGTGCTTGAAACTGTACTCTTAGAATAAGCCAAATAAAAATACAAAGGCGGTCTACTTTCAGCAACAACAGATATCTGATTTCCCTAATAGTGCCTGGAGCAGATTAGACCTTTGAAACAATTCCAATTCACCCAGAAATTCCAAGGATCATTAGGATCCAAAAAAGAAGCAAATTTCATCCTCTCTGGAGTTGAGAAAACATACCAGAGCTGAGACAGAGACCTGTGTAAGAAGTTGAGCCTTGTCACTGCCTAGCTAGGGGACTTCATTTGAATTTATTTTATCTTTCTGAGCATTGTGTTTCTCTTTTATATGGGAGTGTTAATATCTTGACAATTGTCTTACCCATTTTCCAATTCTCTGGGAATTTTCTTTTACACCTCCCCTCCTTCCTCAATTTTTCAACAATCTGTCCTCCTGCAGTGTCCCCATACGAAGACTTGACTTCAGGCATCATAGACAAAAATAGATGCAAACAGAGGAGCCACCTCCCCCTCTCACCACCTCATTCACAACTCGCAGAGGTGTCCACCTACCTGTCTCCCATCTGCCGGCTCCGAAGTCCAACGTGCATGTGAGCTTTTAGTCTTATTTCCTCTTGCCTTCTTAAGGGCTTTATTTCTACTCTTCTTTTCCCTCTACTCTGTATCACCAATTCAGCACTTTCTTTTCAATTATTTGCACCAGCATGCTAGCATTTTCTTATACTTCGCATCTGAAAACAACAAAGCAAAACAGAACAATAACTATGCAACAACAGCAACAGCCGTGGCAATGAGAAACCTCCCGTTGTATGAATACATCACAATTCATTTCATTATTCCCATATCAGTGAATACTTGGGCCATTTCCAGGTTCTATTTCTTTGATTATTTTTTTATTTTTTAAATCTGCTATAAACGTTTCAGACATGTTTTCTGATAAGCATGTGTAAGAATATTTCTAGATTAAATACTTACCAGTGATATTAATGTCCTAGATGGCACGCATCTTCAATTTTACTGGGTAACACCAAATTGTCTTCCTAAGGAATTGTAACAGTTTGCATTCCATGAACAGTATAAACAGTTCCATACTCTCACCAAAGCTTATTATTACCAGATGTTTTTATGTTTGCCAACCTGCTAAGTATCAAAGGGTTACTTATGTGACCAAATGACTATAATGGGCATGTCCGTAATTATTAAGGAGATTGAATAACTTTTAGTTGATAGATGACTTACATTCTCTCTCTATGAAAATGCCTGTTTGGGCCTCTGGCCCTTTTTTCTGTGAAATTCTTTGTCTTTTTCTTATTGATCTATCTTTTTAAGAGCTATCTATATATTCTGGAGACTAGTCAATAATTGGTTACCTGTGTTATAGATATACACTCTCAGTAGGCAGTTTGCCTTTCGTCTATGATAACTTTTGATAAAAAATTTTCAATTAAATGTACTACAGTCTGTTAATACTTTGCTTTATGGAATGTGTATTTCTTTCTCATCTTGGACTACATCAGGCATGGCATTTAAAGTGCATGGCTTGCACAGTTCTTCTGCTGGCCTGGGTTTGGTTCCATGTTTTACCAGCTGTACAACCCTGGGTACTAAGCCTTATATGCTTCAGTTGCCTCATCTGTAAAGTAGGGATAATCTTATAGGATTGTTGTGAGGATTAAATGTGTTAATATGTTTAACTTATTGTAACCACACTTAACATTTTAAGTACTTCAGTATTGGCTATTTTTATTTAAGAAATTCTCTCTCAATCCCAGCTCATAATATATTCTCTTATATTTTCTTCTAAAAGATTTAAAGTTTGAACTTCAGACTTAAATCTTTAACCCACATTAATTTTATATTTCTGTAAAGTGTGAGATATGGGCCCACAAAAACACATGGACCACTTCACAGATTTGTAGATCACCTTCGTTCAAGGATAATGTCTCATTGTCTTTGCATTGTTCCAATTTTAATATATCTAGTGCCAAAACAGGTGCTCTTGTAACATTTGATGCATTAACCTCTTACTTATTGACTTACTTCTCTAGGCATCCACAACCCATGGTCATTTAGACTCCTCCCTCCCCAACGGCTGCCCCTCCTCAATTCTCTTGCAAACCGCAGCTCCTGTGATTTGACCACAAACTGTTAAATTGCTTTAGAACTGAATCCTATACCCTCGTTTTTTCTCTGCGCTCTAGTGCCTAGAAACTGGGGCCAAATTACTTACCATCACATGTTGACTTTTTCATTGAGTAGGTATTTAACTGAGCAATTATTTAACTGCTCTTTGCCTTTTCTCCCCATCAGTAAAACTGATATAATGTAATATTTCTTTTCTTGTTGGATTATTATGTCTATTAAATAAATTAATTAACGCATGTACATCACTTACAACAGTATTTGGTATTTGGTAGGTGCTGAATAAATAATAGCTATTTTTTCTAGAGGATTTCAGTTAATACTATGATTTTAAAAGTCACCTAAATGCTAATAATTTCAAAAAGTATGCATTCAGCCTTGAAATTCCCCTCAACTCAAGACTTAATAGCCAACTGCTTACTTGGCTGTTTCATTTTTTTAGATGTGCAATAGGGATCTTTAACTCAGCATGTCCCAAGCAGGACTATCAGCTCAATCCAAGTCTTCCTCCTCAGAGAAAAATCCATTTCCTCTAACCAAAATCCATCACCCTTTATTTATTTTGATACTTTCTTCCCACGTGCAGTCTCATGAGTTCTACCTCAAAAAGGTATCCCACATCTGATCATTACTCCCTAATTCTGACTTAGTTAGCAACGTCGTCTCTCACCTGGACCACCATCACAAATGCTCTCCTTTATCATACACTTGACCCTATTATGTTCTTCCTTCCATTCAGAAGGGAGATTAAGTCAATACAATCCAATATAAATCCAATCATTACCCCTCAGCTTAAAATCATCCTGTGGCTCCCCATAGCAAACATAATAAAATATAAACTCCTTCCCATGCAATAGAGGGGTCATAGGTGATCTGGCTCCTGCTTACTTCTCCGGGCTCCTCTTCCTGCCCTCACTCACAGTCACTGTGTTCCAGTCACATACCTTCTTTTTGAATCTTAAATATGTAAACTCTTTCTTATCTCAGGGCATTAGCACTTCCAGCTTGGAATGATTGAACCCCAGGTCTTCACATGGTTGTCTCCTCATCATTCAGGTCCCAACTCAAAAGGTCACCTCACTGGAGACACCCTCCTTGGCCACCCGAGTTAAAATTTTCCCACTTGGATTATCATTTTATGTTATTCATTGTTCTTATTGGCATTTAAGTTTATTATATTTTTACATTATATCTGTGTCCTTCTACTGAAAGTAAGCTCTTTGAGGAGAGCAGCATTATATTATTTTCATGTTTCCTAGAACAATGCCTGACACACCACAGTCAGTTCTCAAAACCCAATCACTAGCTGACTCCCAGATACTATTCTAAGACCTATATATGTGCAGCTCTTCTTCATCCCCCATAGGAAATACATTATTCCCATTTTATATATAACGAAACCTTAGACACAAAGTAGCAGAAGTGAAATTCAAAATTATCTCTCACTTGCCATTTTATGCCCTATTGCTTAGTACATTGCTGGAGGTTAAGTAAATATTTGTTTAAAGGAGAGATGTATAAAAACATCAAAAAAAAAAAAATTCAAAGGAATGTTTAAAGGTAAAAAGAAAGAAAAAAAAGCTCAAGAATGCCATTTTTAATCTCCCACACCATCAAATGAACTTTAGAAGGCCAGAATTGGGTTTCAGAATTCACACCCCAAGAGGACCTATAGGAAAAGTTGGTGTTGCTACTTCTTGTGAAGTGCTTCGGGATACAATGGTTGTGAAAAATGCTATAAAAATGTAAAGTTGTTCTTCACACCTTTACTTAGTGCTATTGTCTCTGTTTGTCAAGTTGCAGCATGCACAAGACCACAAAGCTTTACTTAATTCAAGTCTAAAGAAGTATAAATATGATTTGTCAGAGAAAAATAAAGGAGACTTTCAAAAAACCAAAATTCAGAGATCCCATCTGTTGTGTCTCCTGCATTCCTATGTCAGAAATCCACATGGTATCTGGTGCCTCTGGTGGGAGGGGACTTATCTTTGTCCAGGATCTGCTCCCATCAGGTGCACAAATAACCTAGGTAGAAGCTGCTATGCTATGATGCCCAAGAAAAGGCAGTCTCCCAAAGTGTACATAGAAGGCATTGCTGCCTTGAGGGAGCAGAGATCTGGCTAGCTTATAGGAGGTTTTCCTTTTCTTTTCTTTGTTATTTAAATTCAAGTTAGTTAACACATAGTGTATTACTAATTCCAGAGGTAAAATTCAGTGATTCATCAGTTGCATAGAACACCCAATGCTCATTCCATCACATGCCCTCCTTAATGCCCATCACCCAGTTACCCCACCCCACTCCTCACCTCCCCTCCAGCAACCCTCAGTTTGTTTCCTATAGTTAAGAGTCCATTATGGTTTGCCTCCCTCTTTGTTTTTATCTTATTTCATTTTCCTTCCCTTCCCCTATGTTCATTTGTTTTGATTCTTAAATTCCACATATGAGTGAAATCATATGATGTTTGTCTTTCTAGGACTGATTTATTTTGCTTAGCATAATACACTCTAGTTCCATCCATGTCATTGCAAACGGCAAGATTTCATTCTTTTCAATGTTTTTTAATGAGGTTTCAAAAATGTTTTGAAATTTTATAAATTATAACATATGAAAACACTTTGCTAAATCACTAGCTCTGGAGTTCTAGGCCTGGAAGGCTACTAACTTTCTGGGAAATGGAATTGAGTTTGCTCGTTCTTTTGACTGCCTTAGGTATTATTGGTTCCCAAGATATATAGGATAACTCAACCCTTAGGTCTGTGGCTGTTAATTGAGCCAGGAATAATGGAAGACAGACTAGTGCAGGGGAAACAAGAAGAGGCAAAACAGGATGGTGGACAAAGCATACATATTGTTGGCATCAGAGGGATAGATCTTCATGTGAAGTCTGACCTTCACATCATGGCTCTATCCAGATTCCCTCAGATCTCCATTGTTTCTGTGCAGTCTCCCCAGATTTGATGTGGTTTTATTCCCAACATGCTTGATTTTTCTTCCTTGGGCTATCCTCAGGCTACTGAAGCCCCTGTCCTAAGCACAGAGCTTCTTATGTGCCGGGGAATTTATATCCCTGCCTTTTCCCAATGCTGGAACAGTCCTTATTGAGGGTAGACAATGAGGGGCTGAGGAATACACTCCTCCAAGCCTCAGGCTGGGATAAACCCTAAGGCATGCCTTACATTCTAGGTGTCCCCTGTGGGATCTGGCCGAAGTCACTTTCTGTGAGTCCTCACTTTCCTTCTTCCCTGTCTGTCACACTTTCCTCACTCCCTTCTTAGTTTCTCCTGGGAGTATCACCTTAATATATCAATCGCATTTGAATCCTTATGGTAGGGTCTGCCTCTTGGACACCCAGCCTAAGAAAATAAACTACCTCAAAGGTTTCTGTGGGGAACTAAATGAAATATGATTATACCTAGGAATGGTGCTGACCACATCATAGGCCTTTAATAAATGGCAACTACTATCTTCTCTTTAAGAAGGGAGCTGAAAGTCTTCTTACCTTTGCAGCCTTTTACAGATCTAATTTGGGGCCCGCATGATGGAATATACCTGATAAATGTGGTTCTTGTCCAGCCAAAGTAATGGTGTTTGCTCCTCTCTGAACAGGCCCTTCGTTGTAGATAACATTCTCCAAGGCCCTCCTGCCTCCAAAATAAATAAATAATAAATAAATAAATACAGCTTGGAAGGAGTGCAATAAATTTAGGAGACAAATACCACGGGTGTGGGAGCCATGCTTATCTGAATTTTTAA
Source organism: Neogale vison (assembly GCF_020171115.1). Taxonomy (NCBI): domain Eukaryota; kingdom Metazoa; phylum Chordata; class Mammalia; order Carnivora; family Mustelidae; genus Neogale; species Neogale vison. Next base: position 45,328,294 of record NC_058099.1, read on the forward strand.
TTTATATCTGCCACTTATTAGCTCAGCTATTTGATCACAGGTAAATTGCTTAACTTCTCTAAGTCTTGATTTCCTCATCTGTAAAAGGGAGAAGAAAAGTCCCACCAATTTTGCTGAGTTGTGAAGATCACACAATGTTTATTGGGTCAGAGACAACTCAGTGTGCTAGTTAAGGGCAAAGATGCTGGAGTAAAACTGTCTGGGGTCAAAGCTCTACCACTTGTTAACTGTATTAGGGTTCTCCACAGAAACCAAGCTGACAGGAGCTAATTAGATAGTGGATGGATGGATGGATAGATGGATGGACAGATGGATGGATGGATGGATGGATATTATGAGCGGTCGGCTCACACAACTATGGGGGCTGTGAAGTCCAGATCCACACAATGGGGTAAATTCCAACCTGAGTCTGAATGTGAAGGCAGAAGACTAATGTTGCAGCTTGAAGATAAGCAGAGAAAGAATTCTTTCTTACCCAGCCTTTTATTCTATCCAGACTTTCAACAAATTAGATAAGGTCCATCCTTGGCATATAGTAAGTACTCAGTAAACATTAGTAAAATTGCCTCTCTGGAAGAGAATAGAAATCCATAAAATGTTAGGTCCATTCTCCTTGGAAGCAGAGAATGAACAAGGCAGCTATAAATATGAAAACTACTGGTTCCCTGGGTGGCCCAGTGGGTTAAAGCCTCTGCCTTCAGCTCAGGTCATGATCTCAGGGTCCTGGGATCGAGCCCTGCATCAGGCTCTCTGCTCAGTAGGGAAGCTGCTTCCCCTTCTCTCTGCCTGCCTCTCTGCCTACTTGTGATCTCTCTCTCTGTCAAATAAATAAATAAAAATATTTTTTAAAATCTGAAAACTACTCTTTTACAGACACCTTGAAGAGAATGATGACCACAATTTTTTTTTTTTTTGACTACAGAACAGGAATAGCAGATTTCATCTTAAACCAGTACATGATCCTTAGTTTAGAGACATAGAATTCCAGGCTATAAGTATCAGCAGAAGTTGAAATGGACTGAGAAGGTTATGGATGTCCTATTTGGGGAAGTCTTTAAGCAATACCATAATGTATCTGGAATAGCTTCAGTCTGATTGTTCCTAAAGATACAAAAAAGAAGGAAATTACAACCCCTTCCCCACCTATGTTTCCTTCTGTTCATTTCATTTCTTCGATTTCCAGAGAATTCTAAGCAAAAATATTAGAATTTTGTTTTCCTAACCATGATTTTCCTTTTCTGTGGGATTAATATTTTTTTGAAATGTCAGAAAACTTCTTCTTTTTTTCCCTCTCAAATCAGAGGGTTATCCCTGCCCGCCACCTATGAATAGAGCAAACAACACTTTAGGTCATTGCTCCAATGCTTGCTATCACAGACACGTCCTACAGGTGCTGCATCCTCTGTAACAAGGTGGTTCTTCAGGGATTTTATAATAGTTTTGTGTGATTGCAAACCACCGTCTGCATCTCTATCCTGAGACGTCTGAAAATGCCCTTATCTCTTGTATACTTTAATGTGATATACCGATGCCATTTAAAGATTTTAAAATCACGAAGTGGTATTGTTGCAAGGATGTTCAAACAGGCTTTCATTAGGAAGGGGCTCTCACTAGCAAATATTGGACAACATGAACATCAAAGTAAATAATGACTCAAACAACATATAAGCCACTGAATGAAACATGAAACCATAAATCTGTAATTAACCTACAATCCCAATCCTTAAAACAACTTTTTAAGATATTAGTATTCCTAATTTATACATGGGGTAACTGAGCTGAATATTGAAGTGGCTCTTCCGAGCTCAAACAGCTACCAAGTGAGAGTCTTTTATTTTTCTTCTATTTTTTTAGAGACATTTCAAACTAACAGAAAAATTATAAGTATGGTACAAAATTGTAAGTATAAGTAAAAAAAAAAAAAAACTATTTTCCTCCTGAACTATTGAGAACTGTTCACCTGATGTCCCATCACACCCAAATGCTTTAAAACAAGGACATTTTCATACATGACCATAATACAACCATCCATATCTGTGGCTCCATTAGGAAACAGAAAGAAGCACCTGCACATCATAGACATCAGTTAATATTTCCAAATTTCATTGAACAAAAGATAGTTAAGGTATAAATATTTCCATTCCCAAGCTTAGGTATAATGAGTGAATAACCTAAGAAAGATGATTTTAAAAAATATTTCAAAAAGACTTGTTCATTGATTTACAGGAACATCTATAAATGGGGAAGCCTATGCAGTAAATTTGCATATAAATATTTCATTCATTAAACCTCCAAATTAATGTCTAACTTCAAAATATAAAGACATAGAAGATATGACAATAATGACATAACATATCTTGCCATTTATTTTACAGACTGCTATAACATATAAATACACATGTAATATAGTCTAAATATAAGCAATTACAAATTGTAACTATATTTTTGTCTAAAATAAGTACAGGGTAAAAACCTTAACATTCCTGGACATTTAACAGATCCTTCCATATATATATAAATTTGACCAATATCTTGTGTTTCTTAAGTTAGCAATATTTTCATTTTGTCTGGGTTTTGTTGCTATTGAACATATGAAGACATTTTGTAATAAGGAAGACTTCAGTCCATAGAAAAAAATCTAAAAATTTCCACCCAATTATACAACTGCCAATTAAACTTTTGCAATATTTCAGAGATACAGTAACAGTTGCATAATTCCATGCTCATGAAAATTCCTACTGGGCACAAGCAAAAGCAATTTTTCAGGCACTTTATAACCTCATTATTCTTTAATATTTAAATTTATATTCAGTCAATTTTCTGTATCCAAGTGTCAGTTTCATTCATGTCAATAGTGCTGGATGCTACTTCACTTCAAACATAACAGGGTTCCTTACTGATATTCAGAAAATCCTCCACAGCATTTGTCTGAAAACTTATTTCCTATAAAGGCTTTTTAACATAGACTAGTTTCCATTCTTAAACATCACATTCAGTAAATCCACAAAATCCAAAGTACACATGCACATACCACACAGAGGATGAAGGGAAGGAGCGAAGGAGGTGGTGGACGGAGTCAGAACTGCAATGCCTGAGGGACAGCTCAGAGTAGAAAGCTATAAACAACTCTGCAGTGAGAAACAGAGATCCAGCTCTAGAGTCATAATTTCTCAAAGGATCCTCAAAATTTACCATGTGGCATGTCATATATGGAACCCTTTTCAAATCCTTGAAACAGGATGGAGAGTAGATAGCAAAAATGAAAGGAAGGAGAAATGTACTGAAAAATGAAGAAAAATTCTGCAAGCACAATTAATTTACTAGGAGAGATAAAAAAGTCAACACAATCTGTAAAACAAATCTGTAAGAAATAAACTCTAAGTCAAAATCAGAATAAATCTGTAAATTCCTCTAATCTGAGAAGTGTGGATTGCACTTTAAAAGTCACATAACCTCTCTTAAATACCTACACATGTGTATTTTAATTTCTTACATTATTTCCAACAATTATTACTTGGGGACAGAATGGTCTAGAGCAGTACTGTCTTTATTTTTTTTTCAATTTATTTATTTTCAGGAAAACATTATTCATTATTTTTTCACCACACCAAGTGCTCCATGCAAGCCGTGCCCTCTATAATACCCACCACCTGGTACCCCAACCTCCCACCCCCCCACCACTTCAAACCCCTCAAATTGTTTTTCAGAGTCCATAGTCTCTCATGGTTCACCTCCCCTTCCAATTTACCCAAATTCCCTACTCCTCTCTAACGCCCCTTGTCCTCCATGCTATTGGTTATGCTCCACAAATAAGTGAAACCATATGATAATTGACTCTCTCTGCTTGACTTATTTCACTCAGCAGAATCTCTTCCAGTCCCGTCCATGTTGCTACAAAAGTTGGGTATTCATCCTTTCTGATGGAGGCATAATACTCCATAGTGTATATGGACCACATCTTCCTTATCCATTCATCCGTTGAAGGGCATCTTGGTTCTTTCCATAGTTTGGCGACTGTGGCCATTGCTGCTATAAACATTGGGGTACAGATGGCCCTTCTTTTCATGACATCTCTATCTTTGGGGTAAATACCCAGGAGTGCAATTGCAGGGACATAGGGAAGCTCTATTTTTAATTTCTTGAGGAATCTCCACACTGTTCTCCAAAGAGGCTGCACCAACTTGCATTCCCACCAACAGTCTAAGAGGGTTCCCCTTTCTCCACATCCTCTCCAACACATGTTGTTTCCTGTTTTGTTAATTTTGGCCATTCTAACTGGTGTAAGGTGATATCTCAATGTGGTTTTAATTTGAACCTCCCTGAGGGCTAATGATGATGAGCATTTTTTCATGTGTCTGATAGCCATTTGTATGTCTTGATTGGAGAAGTGTCTGTTCATATCTTCTGCCCATTTTTTGATGTGTTTGTCTGTTTCGTGTGGGTTGAGTTTGAGGAGTTCATTATAGATCCTGGATATCAACCTTTTGTCTGTACTGTCATTTGCAAATATCTTCTCCCATTCCGTGGGTTGCCTCTTTGTTTTTTTGACTGTTTCCTTTGCTGTGCAGAAGCTTTTGATTTTGATGACGTCCAGAAATTTATTTTCGCTTTTGTTTCCTTTGCCTTTGGAGACATATCTTGAAAGAAGTTGCTGTGGCTGATATCAAAGAGATTACTGCCTATGTTCTCCTCTAAGATTCTGATGGACTCCTGTCTCACGTTGAGGTCTTTTATCCATTTTGAGTTGATCTTTGTGTACGGTGTAAGAGAATGGTCGAGTTTCATTCTTCTACATATAGCTGTCCAGTTTTCCCAGCACCATTTATTGAAGAGACTGTCTTTTTTCCACTGTATATTTTTTCCTGTTTTGTCGAAGATTAATTGACCATAGAGTTGAGGGTCCATATCAGGGCTCTCTACTCTGTTCCACTGGTCTATGTGTCTGTTTTTATGCCAGTACCATGCTGTCTTGGTGATCACAGCTTTGTAATAAAGCTTGAAATCAGGTAGGGTGATGCCGCCAGCTTTATTTTTGTTTTTCAACATTTCCTTAGCGATTCGGGGTCTCTTCTGATTCCATACAAATTTTAGGATTATTTCCTCCAGCTCTTTGAAGAATGCCGGTGGAATTTTGATCGGAATGGCATTAAAAGTATAGATTGCTCTAGGCAGTATAGACATTTTAACAATGTTTATTCTTCCGATACAAGAGCATGGAATGGTCTTCCATCTATTTGTGTCTTCTTCAATTTCTTTCATGAGTGTTCTGTAGTTCCTCAAGTACAGATCCTTTACCTCTTTAGTTAGGTTTATTCCCAGGTATCTTATGGTTCTTGGTGCTATAGTAAATGGAATCGATTCTCTAATTTCCCTTTCTGTATTTTCATTGTTAGTGTATAAGAAAGCCACTGATTTCTGCACATTGACTTTGTATCCTGCCACGTTGCTGAATTGCTGTATGAGTTCTAGTAGTTTGGGGGTGGAGTCCTTTTAATATGAGAAGAGAGAAGAACCACATGGTCCTCTCAATTGATGCAGAAAAAGCATTTGACAAAATCCAGCATCCGTTCCTGATTAAAACGCTTCAAAGTATAGGGATAGAGGGAACATTCCTGAACCTCATCAAATCTATCTATGAAAGACCCACAGCAAATATCATCCTCAATGGGAAAAAGCTTGCAGCCTTCCCATTGAGATCAGGAACAAGACAAGGATGCCCACTTTCACCACTCTTGTTCAACATAGTATTAGAAGTCCTAGCAACAGCAATCAGACAACAGAGAGAAATAAAAGGTATCCAAATTGGTAATGAAGAAGTCAAACTCTCTCTCTTTGCAGTACTGTCTTTAAATATAATTTAAGGGATGCCTGGGTGGCTCAGCCATTTATGTGTCGCCTTCGGGCAAGGTCAGATCCCAGGGTTCTGGGATCGAGCCCCACGTTGGGCTCCCTGCTCAGCTAGGAGCCTGCTTCTTCCTCTGCGTGCTGGCCTCAACTCCTGCTTGTGTGCTCTCTCTCTCTCTCTCTCTCTGTCAAATAAATAAATAAATAAAATCCTTTTAAAAATACATGTATTAAATATAATTTAAGCTGCATTTATATTTTAAAATTTCTATTAGATACATTGAAGGAAAGCAAAAGAAATTAGTGAAATTAATTTTAATAATGTATTTTATTTAACTTAGTATATCTAAAATAATACCATTTTAATATATAATCCACATAAAAATTGAGGTATTTTATATTTTTTTATTATTGCTAACACTTCAAAAATCAGTTAAGTGTTTTATACTTAGAGTCAGCACATCTCCATTTCCATTTCATAGTAACCATATTAGCGCAGGAGAACAAAGGTAATATGGATTTGTGATGCTGAGGGCCTGATTTTTTTTTTAAGATTTTATTTATTTATTTGACAGACAGAGATCACAACTAGGCAGAGAGGAAGGCAGAGAGAGAGGAGGAAGCAGGCTACCCACTGAGCAGAGAGCCCAATGCAGGGCTCTATCCCAGGACACTGGGATCATGACCTGAGCTGAAGGCAGAGGCTTTAACCCACTGAGCCACCCAGATGCCCCAGGGCCTGATTTTTTTAAAGATTGTATTTCTTAGAGCAGTTTTAGGTTTACAACAAAACTGAGAGGAAGGTACAAAGATTTCTCACTAACCCTGCCTCCATACACACATGGCTTCCCCATTATCAATACCACCCAACAAAACAGTACTTTTTTTTTTTTTTTTAACCAAAGATGGACCTACTCAACACATCATAATCACTCAAAGTCTATGGTTTACCTTAGGTTCTACTGTTAGTGTTGTACAGTCTATAGACTTAAAGAAAGGTGTAATGACAGATAGCCCCATCATCATAATATCATAGAGTATTTTCACCACCCTAAAAATCCTGTGTTCTGTGGATTCATCTCCCTTCATCCCCAAACTCTGGCTAACTGCTAATCTTTTAATGTCTGCATAGTTTTGCCTTTTCCAAAATGTCAAGTAGTTGGAATTATACAGTATGTAGTCTTTTCAGATTGACTTCTTTCACGTAATAATATGCATTTAAGTTTCCTCTATGTCTTCATGGCTTGGTAGCTCATTTCTTTTTAGCACAAAATAATATTCCATTTTCTGGATGTACCAATGTATTTCTGCATTCAATTACTGAAGGATCTCTTGATCACTTCCACAATTTGTTAATTATGAGTAAAGCTGCCATAAATGCTTACATGCAGGTTTTTGTGTAAACATAACTTTTCAGCTCCTTTGGGTATAAATACCAAGGAGCACTATTGCTGGGTCATAGGATAAGAATATGTTTAGTTTGTTAAGAAACTGCCAAAGTAGCTGTACTATTTTGTATTCCTACCAGCAATAAATGAAAGTTCAGGTAGCTCTCCATCCTTGTCAGCAGTTATTGTCAGTGTTCTGGCTTGTAGCTGTTCTAATAAGTGTGTAGTGGTATCTCATTATTGTTTTGATTTGCATTTCCCTGAATATTTGATCTGCATTCCGTGTGCTTGTCATCTGTGCCTCTTTTGGTGAGGTGTCTGTTAAGGTCTTTGGCCAATTTTTTAATTGGGTTGTTTGTTTTCTTATTATTGAGTTTTAAAAGCTCTTTGTATATTTTAGTTAATAGTCCTTTATCAGCTGTGTCTTTTGCAAATATTTTTTCCAGTCTGTGATTTGTCTTTGGATTCTCTTGGAATTGTCTCTAGCAGAGCACAAGTTTGTAACTTTAGTAAAGTCAAGCTTATCAACTTTTTCTTCCACTGATCCTATCTTTAGTGTTATATCTGAAAAGGCATCACTGTATCCAAGGACATCTAGATTTTTTAAAAAGATGCTATTTATTTACTTGAGAGTAAGTGAGAGAGAGAGAGAAGGGGGAGAAGCAGAGGGAGAGGGAGAAGCCAACTGCCTGCTGAGTAGGGAGCCCAACACAGTGCTCCATCCCAGGATCCCAGGATCATGACCTGAGCCGAAGGCAGACAACTGACTGAGCCACCCAGGTGTCCCTAGATTTTCTTCTATGTTTCTACTAGAAGTTTTATAGTTTTGCATCCTTAACCTTTTGTACAAGTGGTAGAATTCATTGTAATTACCAATCAAGTATGCCAATGCCTCTAAAGGGAAAGAGGTATAACCAGATATGTTTATTTCATCACCTTTTTTCAGAACTTAGACATCAACTTCTCATCTAAAAATGACGCAAGCGTTGATACATAAATGATGAAATGGAGGAAAAAAGGAGAATCAGAAATATTAATGTTTTCCACAATAGGCCAACATTTTCTGCTTCATGGTATTCTTTATGCAGCACCCTTGAGTTTGGTGCATTATTTGCAATTGCCTCATTTCCAGTCATTAAAGACAACTTCCTTTTTTTCTTTTTCTATGGGTTATAGTTGCTAACCTACATGGCCATACACTAGTGTTTTATTTTCTTGCTGTCATTGATGGTAAACTCTCTCTTTTTTTTCTCCCACTCTTTCTTTGACCCTACTGTAATCACCCTACCAGTGTAAGCCTTTCACTAATTTGGATTCTCAATATGGCCAACAATATATCTTTTAATAAATTGACATAATAAAAATTTCCTATTAGAATTAATTATTTTTAATATATTCTGGAAGTTAAATTAAGCCATTTTGATAGATAGATCCACTGGGAAAGCTTTGAGACAAATCCATCTTATGCCAAATGCCAATTTTTAATAAATTGGGGTAATAAGCATCTGAAGAAGAGCCAATTGAGTAGCAGAAATGCAGTATATAATACAAATTTAGGCACCTGTACTCATAGTAATATACAATAATCTATTTTAGTATTTTGAAAGTAACAATGATTATTATAGGTATAAGAATCTACATGTTCTCTAGGTATTTACCAATGATTAGGTACCATAACACTGTATGATCAACTTAAAACAAAAGTTTATATCTCCTTGGATATAACTTAAAATCTATAAGATAGGGCCCCTGTTATTTTGTAGGTTTGTGCTTGCCACATTAAATATGTGATCTTTAAAATTCATTTAGCTTGGCCCTTGGACTGCAGCTCAACCCTAAACATTTTTGAGGCCTCAGAAAATTGCTATTTAAAAGTTACTGGGGTTATCCATCAATGTACCATCAAGACCTCAACTCTTCTTTATGGAAGGAAATAGAAAACATTTATTGTCATTGGGGTGGTGGGAGAAAACCTCTTGAATGAGCCATAATTCTGCAAACATAAAACCAGCACATACATATTTTCTTTAGGGAAAAAATGTAAAATATTCACTGCCATGAATTCTATTTGGCAATGTAAATTGCCCTGCATAAAAACTGTGTTTCTGCAAACTGTATTCCTGGACTGTGTGTAGATTTAAAAAATAGCATTGCTTATTGTAGTTGTGTATGTTCCTGAGCAGCTTAAATGGGAAGTGTGAAGCTGAGATAGAAGTATAGAAAAGCATCCAGACATGGTTTTCCCCCTTAAGCTACTATTAGTTGACTTAAAAAGTATGTGATCTAAGTCGACCACTGATGCTCTATATGTGATGTCATTGAGAGAGTAATCCAAATGCACTAATATTATTATCTCATTCTGACCTTTAGGAGAGACTACATCCATTTTCATTAAGACAGACTTTCTCCAAATGTGATTTGATTTTACTACTGTCAGTCAACCTGGGAAGAGGAAAATTTGGGGGACAGGAAATGCGGAGTTGGAAGACCAAATTCAGGCTGGGATGAGAATGGACTATTTTCATCTCCTTGGAGTATATGGTTCTTGGACATAGAACAGTCACTCTCAAGGGCACTCTCTTTAGAGAGGATGAACCGGTCCTCACTATCTTCCTGGAAGCCAACTGATTTAGAAGCATCAAAATACTCACCAGACCTTCCTGGGAAATGCTCCTGTCAACTGCAAGAGTAGCTATATTAAAGAATACTTTTAAATTCATACCGTCATCACTTCCTTCTACCAGATCCAAAATTTTATGGAAAATGGTAGCCTAATCTTGCTGTGTCGGTGCTCCTTTTATGTTTGGAATGGGATCCCAAAGGGACTAGTCCCTCACTGAGCACCTCCCAGAATAGAAATGCAGCAGTAGCCACCAGTAGAGCTTTGTGTGCTGAATAGCATTTTCAAGAGGCCCTGCAGGAGCAGAGTGCCCCTCCTTACAATATAGGTCTTACTTTAAATTCATTTCCTTTTCCAAGGATACTCAAGCCTGCCCAGCAAGACTGGAACATTTCTTTAAAGGCTGACACTCCCTTTCCCCTCAGAGACTATTCCACATCTTCTCTCCTCAAACCCTCCAAACACTCTCTTCCTCCCTGCTCACTCTCAAATAATAATCTTACCTTGTACTCCACTGAGATAATAGAAATAATCAGAATAATCAGATAGAATTGTCTTCAGTTTCCCACAAAATGAACCTACAGCCTCTGCTTTCTCTTCTCCTACAATGGAAGAAGAATCCCTATTTAACAAATGCCAGGCAAAGCACCTATGTTCTATAGACATCCTCGCTTGCTCTCTCAAAAATTTCACTCTGGCAATTATTCCCTCTCTCTCCAAGACTGAATTTATTCTTCTCCAAGGGTTATTAACATTGACAAATACACAGGTTCTAGATCTGACTTTTGGAAAACAAACAAACTAACTAAATAAACCAAAAAACCTTCTGGACCTTTCATCTCCTGCCGAAAAATATCTCCTTTCCTTACTTCCCTCAACAGCCTGAATGTCTCAAAATTCTTGTCTGTATCTACTTCCTTAGCTCCTACCTTATCCTCAGCTCACTTCAGGGGGGTTTACACTCTCTATACATCAATGACTCCAATGAAATAGCTTGTCAGGATCTTGTCAGTGACCTCCATGCTGCCAAATTTTATAATTCCTTCTCTGTCTCCTCTTGATTCACTTCTTAGCAGTACACTCAAACACTCTTAACTTTTTTTTTTAAGATTTTATTTATTTATTTGAGAGAGAGAGAGAGGTCACAAGCAGAGAGGCAGGCAGAGAGAGAGGGGGAAGCAGGCTCCCCACCGAGCAGAGAGCCCGATGTGGGTCTTGATCCCAGACCCTGAGATCATGACCTGAGCCGAAGGCAGAGGCTTAACCCACTGAGCCACCCAGGTGCCCCTCAAAAACTCTTACCTTTTTTAAAAAAAAAAAAAAAAAACTTTTTTCTTGAATTCCAAAACATCATACATTATTTCATTTTCTCCTGACTTCATTGATTCTCTCAATATTCTTTACTTTTTCTCTTCTGTAGCCAACTTCTAAATGTGAGAGCATTCTAGAGATTGATCCTATAACCTTTTCCTTTATCTCCGTTCATATTCCCCAATAACTCATTCACATCCATTGCTTTAAATACCATATACATATTTTCATTACTCTTAAATTTAAATCCCCCTTCCTCACTAAAACTTGAATTTCAGACTGTATATCTAACTACTTGACATGTCACAGCTTATAAAAAGACTAGGCATAGCTTATAAAAAACAGAACTCGTGTTCTGTACTATACAGAAATTTTTATCCCTTCTTCCCCTTTCCCTTCAGGAAAATAATACTACTAAATAAATAATATGACAAACATAAATACTACTAAATAACTAAACCTAGGTATCATTTCTGAATTCTCTTTGCCCTTTTTTTCAACAAGTCATATTGATTCTAAGTCCAAGTAGATCCCAAATCTTTCTCTTTGCTTCTACCTCCTTAAACAAAACCAGCCACCATCTTTTGTTACCCGGACTAAGGAAATAGCCAAAATACTTCCCCTATTCCACCGTTGCACTCCTAGTCTTACACACTCAACAGCCAGAATTATCTTATTAAAAAGTAAATTAGATCCGTGGTTTACCTGCTTAAAACATGCCCATATCTTCCAGTCATTCCAATTGCCCCTTGATGCCCTGCAGAGACAAAGAAAATAGGCCCTGCACAATTCTGACTCACCTTGTACCACCTTATCCCTTTCTTGCTGTTTTATTTATACTCCCTGTGATTTATAACAAGAAACATATATTTGCTCTTTATCTCCATTTCTGTCACAGAGCTCCTAGAACCCTTGGAATTTCATAAGTGATGAGAAGACAAATGTGTCTTTTGTTATGCTGATGTGGTGCCTCCTGGAAAGCCTCTGGGTAATCTGAGCATAGAGGCTGGGGACCAGAGTAAACCACCATGTGATTAGACGATGAGAACCTTTAGTCCCACTCACCTGACTTCCCTGGAAAGGGAGAAGAGGCTGGAGTTTGAATCAATTGCCACTGGTCAATGATTTAATCATTTGTGCCTATATAATGAAGCTTTCATAAAAACCCAAAAGGATGCGGTTCAGAGGGCTTCCTCATTGGTGAGCACATGGAGATTTAGGAAGAATAGTGTGCAAGAAAAGGGTACAGAAGCTCCGTGCCCTTTCCCCATACCTTGCCCTATGTATCTCTTCATCTCTTCATATTCTTTAACATCCTTCATAATAAACTAGTAATCTAGTGAGTCAACTGGTTTCCTGAGTTCTGTATGCTGTTTTAGCAGTTAGTTAAACCAAAGGAGGGGGTCATGGGAACCTATGATATACAGCAGCCAGTCAGTCAGAAGCAGAGGTAACAACCTGCGTCAGAAGCACAAGGTCAGGTGGGGGGAGTGTTGGGCATTGTGGGACTGAACCCTTAACCTGTGGAATCTGATGTGATCTCACACGTAGATGGTGTCAAAATTGAGCTGAATTATAAGACACTGAGCTGGTGTCAAAGAATTGCTTGGTGGTGTGGAAAGAAACCGACATGTCAGAACTTGTGATCAGAATCATATTCCCCTTCCCTCAGTTGCTCTAACTCAGTGGCTCTTTCTCAAAACTTTGCCTTTGTTGATCCTTCTATATGGAATGTTCCTCCCCTTCTGATCTTCACTTGGTAGGCTCCATCTCACCATCTACATCGTAGCTCACACGTCAGCTCCTCAGAAAAGTGCCCTTACTACCATCTCTAATGTTGTTCCTTTATACCACCTTCAATTTCTACAGGATTGCTCTTATTTCCTTCAAAGTATTTACCCTTATTCATAATTATTTCTCTAGGTGGTCTGACTCTCTCACCCCCCACTTGCCACAATCTATGTTTCATGGAAACAAGGATGGTGTCTTCACCAATAACCTATGTGCTAAAAATTTCCTAGCACAAAAAAGGTATCAATAGAAATAGTTGTTATATAAATGAATATCTTGGCAGCTTGCCAAAAAAAAGAAAACAGAATGAAAAACCTGAATGAATCTGTTCTTAGCCCATGTAAAAGAGAACCTGGTGTCATTTCCAGAAACTAATTAGGGCATGCTTTAAGGGGATCTATCATGCCAGCCTTAACTCCACCATCATAACATGGATATTAAAGGAAATGGACCTCATTTTATATTCACAGACAGCCAAAGCCTGACTATACCAGTTATATTTACAACAATTCAGGCAGGTGGATGTTATTATCTCCACTTTAAAATAGCAATATGAGGCCCAGAAAGATATAATAATGTTCCCAAATCCTCATAGCAAATAAATGGTAAAGCTGGGAGTCTAACCTCTGTGTGTTTGATTCGAAGGTCCATGTCCTTCCTGGTACTCTAGAAATAATAGACTGCTGGGCATAATAGTGAAGCATCTTCTTTTCTGAAAACACTTATTGCTATTCATGAACCCAAAGGGAGTTAAAAATGTGAATATAAGAGTTGGTCCACAGGGTTAAGAGGGGGAGAAAAAGAAGAAACTGAGTATATGAAAAATGCAGCTGATGGGTGTCTTTTCAAATACTATGGTGTCTCAATAGGGCCTGTTGAATCACACATACACATAATCAGTGTAATTCCAAGAGCAAGCTCGCTTGGCTCAGCAGTTTTAATATACAGATCAATTTTGCATTACCTCCTTCTGGCTGTGAGTGCTCATAGAGGGAGGTCATAAAACATTTATTGGGCCAAGGATGCAAATTGAGCAAAGAGTGAATCTTCAATCTGTGGACAGGCTCTTGAAAGAGACTTGTCAGATAAGTCTGTGATGAGCATTTGCTCTGCCCTACACCCTATGAAATTTTTATTTTCATTTCCTTTAAAGAATTCACCTCTTTAGGGGATGGGAAATTATACACATACACACATATACATATATATGACTATGGCATAATAAATCATATGCCATTTACATTTTAAAAATAAAAATGCATGTGACCGAGACTATTAGAAAACTAAACTTAGAATATTATGACGGAATTATGACAGATATTCTCCAATTATATCTTGTGGGTGAAACAACATTTGGAGACCTCAAGAAAAGGCACAAAATAAGTGTTCCTTTCTACCATGAACTAGGACTCCAGGCCAAAAGTCTGTATTGTGGCACAATATTCAGAAAACCAGTTCATTAATCACCAATATAGGGGATTCCAATGCCTGCGTTGGAAGCCAGAGAAATGATGAAACTAGGATGATCTCCATCCTTGCTGTGTTACATTTAATTAACTCTCAGGGTAGCATGGCCTGCTGCTGCCCATCCTAATCTATCTTAACCATTTCTCCTAATTCAGCTAATGAGAAATGAATGATGGTTCACCATCATCAGTCAGTCATCTTGGCACGTGAAGGCAAGGAAATGAGCAACACCAAAGAAAAGGGGGTGGTGTTTCATAGATTTGGCTGGTCTAGTTCAACCCTTGAAAACCCTGTGCCTATATAAGGTTTTATTTCTGGGCATAATCTGAAGATTTCCTCCATAAAGTCTCATCTCCAGTTCCAACTAGTAGTGATTGCCTCCTTTTCTAATCTCCCTGAGAATGGAAATCTAAAACAGTCTTTGAAAAGAACTAAGGCAAAAAAAAAGAAAAAAGAAAGAAAAGAAAAGAACTAAGGCTAACTTGCAGCATTGTTTTGCTTCTTAGAAAAATACAATGGATAATAAAGGGGTAGCGTATGTCTTATATTGGGGTTGGTTTTTTGCGGGGGTGGGGTTGGCCTAATGGCTGGCAAAAGTGCTATAAATAGCAAGAACTAAATATTTGTTAATGAAGGTGTAATTTGTACTCCTATTTCTCTCTTAACAGATAATGACAAACTTGGGACAGTGGTCATATTGCCAGTGGCTGGATATCTCCTGCTGTGCCAAATAAAATCAAGTATAAATTGAAGGAAGAGAAATAGTTAAAAAGAAAAACTGCTAGGTTTTATACGTGTACACTTACAACCAGCCAGCCATAAGCTTCTTGAGGGAAAGAACAGCCTTCAGTATCTCCAGTGACTATCCCAGTGTCTAGTCCTCAGGCAGCTAGCTGTTCAATATTTATTTACTCAATGAATGTCATCCTGCCAGCTCAAACATATGCACATGCGCGCACACACACACACACACACACACAGAGCATCTTCCCAGCATTCACAGATATGGATTTTACATTTAAAGGAGGTACAGTAAACATGCAAAATTTTCTGACTACTAACCTAAATCCCACTGGGCACTTTAACAACTTTATATGTTTTTCACTTGATCCTGATTTCACTTCATTCTACTTTCTCCAAAAATTTTTTCCCATTTGTAAGCCTTACCTAGCCCCCTATTGCTTTGCTATTTACTATAGTTTTGACTGAGATCAGCATCATTTCTATAAAACCCCAAGGCAGGGACAGCCACGTGGGCAGATGCCTCAGCCCACTCTTTCTCAGCAAAAGATTTCACTAAAAGAAGAAAGATTCAGATTACCCCAACCTGTCCTCTTACTTTGGAGTTCTAAAAATGCAAAGAACTGCTGTGTGAAAAAATAATGTTTGTCCCTCGTGGAAAATCTTTTTCAAATCATTTGGTCAGGACACACGTAGAGAATGATATAGTTAATTTTCAACCAAGCAACCCATCATCCCAAGTTTCCCCTGCAAAGGAACAGAGCTGGAGGTGTCTGGGTGGCTCAGTCGGTTAAGGGTCAGACTCTTGGTTTCAGCTCAGGTCATGATCTCAGGGTCATGGGATCTAGCCCCCACTTGGGCTCCACACTCGGTGGGATGTCTGCTTGAGATTCTCTTCCTCTCCTCTCCCTCTCCTTCCTATTCATGCTGGTGTGGGCACACAACCTCTTGTTCTCTTTAAAATAAAAATAAATAATAATAATAATAATAATAATAAAAAGAAATGAATAGAGCTGAATCCAAATATAACAGGAAACACTGTCCCATATATTTATTGTGTTTTGGCAAAAATATCTCCCAAAGAGTCACAAAACTGGTGAAATCCAAGTAAAGTATTGAGTTAATAGTAACTTACCAATGTTGGTTCCTTAGTTGTGACAAGTGTACTATAGTAATATAAGATGTTAACAATAAGGAAAACTGGGCAAGGAGTATATGAGAAGTCTGTACTAGCTTTTGCAGCTTTTAGTAAAGCAAAGTATTGTAAAACAAATTTAAAAAAAAGCTTTTAAAGATTAAAAAAAAAAAATCATAGGGGCACCTAGGTAGCTCAATCAGTTAAGTGTTCTAATCCTTGATTGCAGCTTAAGTCATGATCTCAGGATCATGAGAACAAGCCCCACATAGGGTTCTGAGCTCAGCACAGAGTCTGTCTGAGAGTCTCTTTCTCTCCCTCTCTGTAGGCTTCTCTGCCTGCCCCTGTCCCCCCGCCCCCGCCTTTTGACACACACTCTCTCTTTCTCTCTCTCAAATAATTTTTTTTTTTTAAGTCACAGAATACAGAGAGGAACTCTATCAGATGACTAGATCTCTCCCAAAGTTTTTCCAAGAAACAAAGTTCCTACAGGAATGGCCCAAACCTTGTTCACAGTTCTAGACGAGAGATATGACTGAAGGCCTGGCTGAGAAAGGCTAACAATGGTGGTGGGTCGGATTCAGGAAAACAACACAGCGTTCTGAGGAACAGCCACTGACAGGTGAGGAATGAGATTCTTTAGGCCTTAGTAGTCTTGAGTGGAAGCAAAGTAAAATTATACCTGAATTTAAACCAGCCTATCTCCTTTCCCCATCTCTAGACTGTTTGTGTCCCTTTGACAGAAGAGAGTCATACCACTGAGATAATCCTATTCAAGAGAAGTGAGTAATACAATTAAACTAACTGCATTGTATCCTGAAAAAAAAAAACATCTCCAAGAAAGAAAGCCTTTTCCAAACACGTTAAAAGATGAGCCATGGTACTCCTAGAGACAGTAGAGCAAGTGTCAGACAAGAGCCATAGTGAAAATGGCTGACCCACACATCAGGGAGACTAAGCGTGAGGGTGAATCAGAACTACGGGTGTGAGAAGAGTCTGAGGCAGGCAAGCTGCTCCTGAAAGAGTAGGATTTCTAGGGAATGATAAGCAGGGCCTGTGCATTGTGCAAACAACAAAAGAGTGTTGCAGTTACAAAGGACACGGGTAACCAGCAATCTTGGCGAGAGCCTGATCAACTGACCTTACCTAGGATCTCACAGCTTGTGGAGCCCCGAGGATGTCTGAGTATATTCAATGGGGGAGATTTTGAATGTCTTGGAACTTCACCAGTCAAAGCAGCGTTAGTAAAAAGTCATAGAATTTAGGGCTGATGCCGATGGGCATGTTCCCTCAACTTCAAGTGACGCTGGACTCTTTCAACTTACATTGTATATCTGGGTGAAGCCAAACCATGACAAACAGCACTGCCCACTGCCTAAGAGAATCAAAAATTTTTATAGACATGATAAAGCCCCAGTTGGGCTGTAATGGAAGGGAAAGGTGGCTAATTATGTATTTTATTTCTTATTAATTACAGAAATAATTTCAGTCATATTAACAGTCTATAAAACCAGATATGTTGGGTCCACTGAGGTCAGGCTGAGCTTTCCATGAATTTGAGTTCAGGAATAAAAGAAAGTCCAGAAGGACAGATTAGTGGTGGAATTTCCCCCAACAGAGATGCTGAGAGGATGGCATCCTATTTGGGGATAGCCCATCCCGCCATATAGAGGCTAAAACTTGAAATGTTGAAACTGATTTTCCTTTCAGAAGCCAAGACGTTACAAACTGTTAAATGATAAAGTACCTTTTAAAAATACTTACATATTTATTATCCTAAAAAATCTGAGCTCTTCTATTCTAGTCTTAGATTTAAGACTTTTCTGTAATGCTGTTCTAATCCACAAATTAGAATCGGCCATCAGGAGAATCTTTTACCCTTCTTTAAGGAACAAGGAAGGATCAACACTTAGCCGATCCTTATTGTACGCCAAAAGTTTTTAAATTATTTTAATCTATAATTAACAAAGTAGTACCTTTTAAAAATTTAATGTAGAACGGTAGAAAATAAAGAGTAACCATCTTTATTTTATTCTCACTCTCTAGCATTTGCCACTGTTAACAATTCAGTGGCTATGTTCCCAGCATTTTGCCTGTGAATACAATCATAAAAATAAACATGTTTTTAGAAAGATGAGATTATACTCTACATCCGACTTTGTGATCTTTGACACTTAAAACTTTCTTCACATACAGAATCTTTCTGACTACACTGTGACACAGATAATATTATACCTATTTCAAGAATGTGTAAGAGTGCCTCAAGAGCATTGTCTATTCTACCCAAGTTCACACAAGCAGTAAATAGAATTCAAGCACAAATCTATTGTTTTTCTAAGGCTAGCTTCAAGAAATAGAATTGGTATATCTTAACTTTCATTGTATAGTTCAGGGATAGACAAACTTTTCCTACAAATGGACGGATAGTAACTATTTGGGGATTCGTGGAGCACATGAGATGCTCTTTTTGAGTTTGCTTGTTTGTTTGGTTGGTTGGTTGGTTTACAATCCTTTAAAAATGTAGAAACCACTCTTAATTTAGAGAGCCATGCAAAAGCAGGCCTTAAATGATGGAGATTTGGTCTGAGTGCTTCTAGCGTGTTAATCCCTGATGTAGTTTCAACTGCACGATTTAACAATATGGGCTTTTTAAAAATGCCAAAATTTGCTTCTTCACCACTGAATGTATCTTTCCTTTTGGCTAGACATATACATTCTTAAAATACAAATCAACCTTTGGGAAGTTTGAGATCACTGACTCCATCCTTGTACATGTCACTCACCATGACATCGTCCATCAGGCAGTAAGTGACAAGGCTTCACACAACCCATTCAGGTCAAACTGAAGTGGAGATTTGGTTTTCCTGAAACTGACACTTTGGGAAAACAAAAAGACAAAAGTATAAATCTCTCAGAAGTATCAGTGGAAGACTACTTCAAAATATTTTTATCTTATTTCTTTTTGTTAGTTGCCAAGAATTTGCCATCATCAGAACTGAAATCTTTATTTTGAGACATTAATGAGCAAACCATCAAAACACTGGCTGCCATTTTTTACCACAATGAGGTTTTATTGCTTCATATTGTCAAGACACAATTCCTCCATGCCTCAACCTCCTCTCCTTAGTAGAAGAAAAATAATTTGGTGTGACATCTATCTCTCTGAAAAAATCAAGGTGTATTGGAAAAAAATAGGATCTTTGGAGACAGATTTAAATTTGAATACCAATGTCTTTATTTATTGCTTGCTGATATTGGGCAAGTTACTTACACTCTCTGGGCCTCAGTTACTTTATCTCTAAACTGCAGATAGAGTTTATAGATAAACTCTAATTTATCTAATCTTGTGCAAGATTGTTAGAGAAAATTGCAGATATACAGATACCTGATTTTAATAAAATAATATAATGTTTCATTATTATAGGACTAGAATACTGCAGATAAATATAGCAAAATCATCCTAGAAAAACAATCTTTAACTGGCCCATGAAATAGAAAACCCAGTGTATTTTTTTTTTTTTTGGTCACAAAAACACATCAGCATAATAGCTTTTTTAATTCTATTAACACTCCCAGGAAGCAGGGGGCAGATTTTAAAGAATTTGTGAGATCATTCTCTGCAGTCTAGTGTTAAGACATACATTTTCCTCACTTAAAACAACTAAAAATATAGGGTGTCTTCTTAGAAATCTTGTTCTGTTTGTAAATGCACATAATTAGAAAAGTAATACAACTTCTTTTAACTACCTCCAACATATTTTTTATCCATCAACCTGAGCAAGAACAAACAATGCTAACACAATGTCTGTTCTCTGTTTAATAATGGATTCAGCAAAGGAAGAATACATCCTAAAAGATTAATAAGAAGCAAATATCCAGGACAGTGAAAAGACAAACAGCAGACTGGCTGTTTTGCTTAACCGCCTGTCAGTAAATATTCATGCCTGGCTTTGGTCTTTCTCTGGGCCCATGCTGCTAAACTTGGCCTCCTCCTCAAATTTCTGTCAATAGCCTAAAAGCTATATTCAAACAAACATTCAAATGTACATCACCCTAGTTCCTTCAGACAAACTGACACAATGAGTTTCCATTTTAATTAGGGAGGCTTCTAAAATGATTTACATCAGAACTATTCAAGGCTTGGGAGCAAATGATAAAGACGAGGATTTCCTTGCATATTTACATTAATGTATTCTTCAATTGTGGGCAGCAGGGTTTGAGGAAGTCAAAAGCAAAAAGTCAGAATGTATAATGCTTAAAGTAATATGAAAGTCACCTAAGGAACCCCAAAATATTAAATGCAGATCAAATGTTGCTAATTAGTATCTCACAATCCTATCAGATTCATTAGAAGTCATTGAGCTTCTTCCAGAAGTAAAAAGCAAACAAACAAAACAACAAACAATGAGACTATCTTTAATCAGGGGTGATATTTCTTTTTTATTTTTTAAGATTTTATTTATATATTTGAGAGAGAGAGAGAGAGACAGAGGGAAGAAGGTCAGAGGGAGAAGCAGACTCCCCACAGAGCTGGGAGCCTGATGTGGGACTCGATCCTGGGACTCCCAGATCATGACCTGAGCCAAAGGCAGTGGCTTAACCAACTAAGCCACCCAGGTGCCCAGGGGTGATATTTCTGAGACTCCTGAGCATCACCTGTTACCAGACATTACCTGTTCCACGCGGCACAGTCCACAGCTCTCCTCTTTTCAATCCACTTTATCAGGTTTCTCAGCACAATCTTAACAAATAATAGATATCTTTCCTTCCACACACACACACACACACACAATTCAGTGACTCCCTTAGTAACTACAAATTCCTAGTAAGACACCTCTCAACCTGTAATGTGGGTACTCTCTATTTTTTCCACTCCCTTCTCCCTGTCACTGTACTCACTACTGTGTTCACCATTCCCAGAGAATACCACACACATTCATGCCTCCATCCCTTTGTTCATAGTGTTCCCTTGGCAAAGCTGTGAGAACAAAATTAGTAGCATTTCAAGTGACAATAGTGTTTGGCAGGTATTCTCTTCTGAGGTATTCAACTTTCATCATTTTTGCATATCTGTTGAAGTTTATGCTCAAAGACCAGGCGTGAACATGGTTTTCCCTGGAAAATATTAGCACATCCTTCTTTCCACCTATCAACACCAGCTAGAAGCATAAAAGAAATTTTTAAATAATATACTATCTAAATTTACTTAGTCCCATGCAACAAAGAACTCTCTTTTTCTGGATCCCTGTGCCACCCACCTATGCCATTAAATAGAGTGATATTTAAAATAAAGGACATCCTAGCCATACAAGATGTAGGCTTGTGGGATGCCTCCTATTCACTGGAATTTTATTAACGTGATGATCTCGTGATGATTAGAAGTTTTATGCTACATTCAGAAAAAAAGCTTTGACTCCAGTTGTAACAAAACCATTCACCTTGCTGATTATTCAGGGTAATGACAGAAATTACACATAACCTTGGGTAAAATTTCAACATAACGAGGCTTTGTTTAGCAACTCCCAGCCAAGATGTAATCCCTCTCCGCTCTCACAGAGGCTGCACATTTACTTTTCAACAATTTCCAGTTTGTAGTTGCATTTTTATGTCGTTTTATTAATATCTACTCTTCCCCACAGAACAGTAGGCTCCAAGGGGACAGAGATCCTGTGTGTTTTGCTCACCACTGTATGCATAGCACATAGCACAGAGCATGGCACTGAGTTAGCATTCAAAAAATATTTGTTGAATGGGTGAACAGATCTACACATGGAGAATCTGCTCAAATGATAAGTTTTCTAAGAGAATTCAGAACATTAGCCTAAGAAAATGAAATAGAAAGGGAACTTGGGCTTAACAAAGCAATATTCATAGTATCAATGCTTCATTTAGAAGTTAATTTAAAAAATAAGTAAATAAGTAAGTAAATAAATAAGTCTCTTTCAATTTTAAGAAGTTTCAAGTCAGGCTTGAAATTTTAAATATTTTCTAAGATTTTAGAACATAGTGGAATACATACATGAAATGATACTCCTCAAATTGAGAGCAAGATAAATTTTTTTTAAAAAAATACACTTTGGGTTTAAGGACTTGGACTTTCTTCTGTCAAGCCCCTTCAATTTCTCTTTGGAACTAGGCAACATTTATATAAAAACACTTATATACAAAAACCCTTGTAGAAATTTGGTAGGAGTAGGGGGAGAATTTTCTAACAATCAAATTAGAATTCCTCTTGCCCTTGGGGCACCTGGGTGGCTCAGTGGGTTAAAGACTCTGCCTTCGGCTCAGGTCATGATCCCAGTGTCCTGGGATTGAGCCCCGAATCAGGTTCTCTACTTGGCGGGGTGCCTGCTTCCCTTCCTCTCTCTCTGCCTGCCTCTCTGTCTATTTGTAATCTCTGTGTATCAAATAAATAAATAAAATCTTAAAAAAAAAAATGGGAACTGCCCTCACATGGAAGTTAAAAGCTTGGGGTAGATTATGATTCCTGCCAGTTAAAGTGACAACAGAGTTCAAGCCTTCAAAAAACAACACAAACAAATGAATAAACAAAAAAGAGCAGCAGTACTCTGCATAAGATAAGTGGAGGAATTTGTTATTGCCAAAGAGGAAAAAATAATGCTAGAGGAAAGAAAAAGAGAAGGGATCAGGATATAGGGGCCAAAAAGTCGGAGAAAAGTTGGAATTAGATACTAACTGGGAGCAATGAAACTCCTTGGTGTGGCATGGTCAAAGGATTAACTACAACTTCATTAGGAATAACTACAACTTCATTCCACCTCTAACATGATGAAGTGTCGTGCATCAGATTAACTCTCCCTCTCAGATCAACAATAAAAGCAGATATGTTTTGAATAAAAACAAAAATGAATGAATGAATGAATATTTGAAGGCATCATAAATCATATAAAGAAAACAGGACTTGGAAGATTGATATCACAGACAGAAAGTAAGCTCACTGAGGTTGAGACTCACATTTGCCTCTGCTTTTCCCCTGAGGCATTTATCAATTTGTAGCACGAGAGAAGCAGAAAGCAATCTAAAGCTGGAGGCAGTTCTATTGGGCTGGTGAGAGAGAAGTCAGAAGTTTGGAGATGCCCAGATTTGCAGGGCCAACATCAAAGAGAGGAACTACACAAAATTGAGTTAGAAAATTCTACATGCAATTTCCCGACAAGATATTAGTTGACACCTAAGCTTCATATGCATGTCACCAAAAAGACAAGTGGAGAGTAAGACTGAGAGGCTAAAATGATGAGCAAAACTATCTGACGTTTTTTGGTGCTGGGAAGACAAGGTTAGGGCGCAGGACCTTCCAAGGTAAAGTTTCTCACAATAAAGAATCCAAATTTTCAGAAGAGACCTGAAAGGGTTACCACATTGGAATAAAAAATTTTTTAAATTAAAAAAAAAGACAAACAGCCCAATGAAAGGCTGAAACCGAGCCTCGACACTAGTAAGATAACCGGTCCTTCTTTTACTTGCCTGTGAGAAGAAAGCCAAACTCTTTGGAGAAAGGTAACATTATGTAAGTGCTTATACACAGTGTCCTGCACTCAATCAAAAGACATACCAGGATTGAAGACCACATGATCACAAACAAAAATAAAAACATAAAGCAGCCACTGGTAGAAGAGATATTGGAGATATTAGACAGAGGTTTTTAAATAACTGTGATTTAAAATGTCAAGAAAAGGAGTAAAATGGAAAATCCCACCAGAGACTATAACCACAACTGAAGAATTTAAGAGGTTTGATAAGAAATGCTAACTAAAGTATGCACTTTAGTAAATAATGTATCAATATTGGCTCAGGAATTGTAACCAACATTCGATATGTCAGATGTTAATAATAGGGGAAATTGGGTACAGGGAATATGGAAACTCTCTGTATTAACTTTGTAACTTTTCTGTTGATCTAAAGCTGTTTTAATATTAAAAAAAAATTTAAGCAGCCAAAGAGGGAAACAAAATTATCTTCAAAAGGACTAATAAGGTCCACAGCTAACTTTTCATCAGAAATAATGAGAGCAAACAACAACAATAACAACAACAACAACAACAGCAACAAAAAACACTTCTTAAAAATAATTTAAAACCATCTAAAAATAAGACCCTGCCAAGCTAGGATTCAACACCTAGCAAATGTATCTTTCATAAGTGAAGGCAAAGTATAAACATTTTAGACAACTAAATCTGAGTTTAATTATTGCCAGGATGTCATACACTGAAAGAAAATAACTAAAGGAAGTTTTTAAGTATAAGAAAAATGATCCTAGATGGAATCCTGACATAAAGATATGAATGGTGTCAAGAGAATAGAGGAAATATTTAAGAAAAAGAATAAATTTGGAGAGAATACACTCCCAGATAATAAGATTTCTTGTGTGACTACCCTAATTAAAACACTGGTACTGACAAAAAGTTAAAAGGAAAAGATTCACTGTAACAGAAAAGAGATTCCAGAATCATACTTACACATTCACTTGTTCTTCTACAAATGTCAGTGCTATGCTGAAGTAGAAGGGGAGAGAATGTTCATTTCAATAACTGATGCCAGAACAACTGGAATAGTGAGGATAATAAAATAATAAAACATCTACAGAAAAACAAGAGGGCTTATTTATATCGTTGGGTTAAATGAAGATTTCTCAAG
This sequence comes from Neogale vison, assembly GCF_020171115.1. NCBI lineage: Eukaryota > Metazoa > Chordata > Mammalia > Carnivora > Mustelidae > Neogale > Neogale vison. The sequence goes on from NC_058099.1 coordinate 45,353,246, forward strand.
GAGAAAAATGCACTAACAATAAAAGAAAATGTTGATAAGTTTTTGTATTGTATTAAAATTAAAATGTTCTGTCACTCAAAGACACCATTAAGAAAATGCAAATGCAAATGTTAAAAAGGATAAAGATATATGCAATATAAATACCAATAAAAGACCAATATATTAAGGATATATATCAAGACCTACAAATCGATAAGAAAAAGACTTCTACAAAGCAATAAGAAAAAAAGACATGTTTCTAGTGAATAGACTCAATAGAATAATTGAAAAAAATCAGCAAAGCTATCAACACAGCTAATAAGCATATGAAAAGGTACTCCACATCATTATTCATCAGAAAAATCTGGGGCACCTGGGTGGCTCAGTGGGTTAAAGCCTCTGCCTTCAGCTCAGGTCCTAATCCCCGGGTCCTGGGATCAAGCCCTGCATTGGGCTCTCTGCTCAGCAGGGAACCTGCTTCCTCCTCTCTCTCTGCCTGCTTCTCTACCTACTTGTGATCTCTGTCTGTAAAGTGAGTGAATAAACTCTTTAAAATAAAAAATAAGAAAGAAGAAAAATCTGAACAAAAACCGTTATGAATCCATCAGAACAGCCAATTTTTTTGTGTTTGTTTGTTTTAAATAATAACAATAGGGATGTCTGGGCGGCTCAGTTGGTTGGGTATCTGTCTTCAGCTCAGGTCACAATCCCAGGGTCCTGGGATCAAGCCCTGTTTTGGGCTCCCTGCTCAGTGGGGAGGCTGCTTCTCCCTCTCCCTCAGCCTGCTGCTCCCCCTACTTGTGTGCTTGCTCTTTCTGTCAAATAAATAAATCAAGTCTTTAAAATAAATAAATAAATACATAAATAGTAACAATGACCTCATCAAATGTTGACAAGGATGTGGAGATCTGATATTGCTAAGCTTCTGGGAATGTGACTTGACACAAATCCTCTGAAAAACTGTCAGCATCTACTAAAGTGAGCATTCATCTTATATTCAGTCATAACTAAATAATTATAGTTGATTCCACCCTAGGTATAGGGCCAGTAGAAATCAGTTCGTATGTGCACCAAGAATATTCCTAACAGCTTTATTTGTAATGGCTAAAACTAGCAACAACCCAATGGTATTGTCCTTAGACAGGCAGGGCTGTACCTAGCAATGCCTCAAGGAACCCCATGCTTTGGAGTGACTTCCTTGAAATTATCTGTTTCTTTCTGGTGGGTAGGATAGCTGGAGCTGGTGTTGCCATCCATGTGGGGTGTCTAAGCCCAAAGTAAGACTCATGGGTCCTGCTCCCTGTTTCCCCTCCCCTGAGGGCTTTCCAACACTCTACCCCACTTATGGGGTTGACCCGATACCCCAAGGAGGTCCCAGACTCTTTGGCCGGATTTTTTTTTTCTATAGAGTCATAAGAGATTAAGTCACCAGAGTGATGCTAGTACTGTGATTTTGGGTGGCAAATGAAAGACACAGGCTCTAGGCTACTAAGAGTCCAGTGCCAACCTCTGCACTTGCATGGTTGTAGAACCATGTATCAGCTCTTACCTCAGTGCCACTTCTAGTCTATTGAACCTGGCTACACACATCCCACCATGAACACCCAGTACATCATCTACTTTCTCCACAGAACATATATGTATATTAGCAAGTCCTCCAGAGCTTGTAATGCCTATCTCCTCCGTGGACTATCTAGATTGATGCTCTGTAATGCCAAAGGGTCCCTCTGATGCTTCCCTTGATTATTCTTAAGCTGTACCAAACAAGGCAAGGACATTTCTTGTATGAATAGGAACCACATTGCTTGTACAAGTTGACAGACTACAAGGCTATCATCCTCAGTGGTGGGTGGATATACAAGGCAGGGGTTATAACCAACACTGAAAGATAGGATTACAGTGATTATGGATAGAGGTCTATAAGAGACAAGCAGCAAAAGTCAATTACCATATGGTTTCACTTATTTGTGGAACATAAGGAATAGCACAGAGGACATTAGGAGAAGGAAGGGAAAAATGAAGGGGAGGAAATCAGAGTGGGAGACAAACCATGAGAGACTATGGACTCTGGGAAACAAACCAGGGGTTTTAGAAGGGAGGAAGTTGGGGAGATGGATGACCTGGTCATGGGTATTAAGGAGGGCACGGATTTCAGGGAGCACTGGGTGTTACAGGCAAACAATGAATCATGGAGCACTACATCAAAAACTAACGATGTACTGTATGGTGACTAATATAACATGATTAAAAATAAAAAACTTGCCCACAAAAAAGAAAAAGAAGTCATGATCTCAGGGTCATGAGATGGAGTCCTGTGTCAGGCTCACACTCAGTGAGGAGTCTGCGTAGGATTCTCTCTCTCTCCTTCTGCCCCCACCCCACCCTGCTCTCTCTCATTCTCTCTCTCTAAATCTTTTTCTAAAAAAAGAAGTGGGGATGGAGCTTATGGGAACAGAAATCTTTCAGCGTTTAAATGGGGGGGAAAAAAAATCTATGAAAAGGAAATGGAAGATACTCTCTCCTTCAAGGACAAAAGCTTCATAGAGTGCTGGGGTAATGACGGCAATGATGAGAAAATAAAACTAGGATGCCATTTTGCTCAGGACATCAGAAACTGGCCAGGGTGTCACATGGTGTCTTAAAGTACTGGAGAGGCACTGATGAAATCAGAAACTGCATAACTGTGGGTCTGAGTTGTGTAGACTGGAGCCAATTGCGATATGGACAATAAACAGAAATGCTGAAAAAATGATATGGAAATCTGGCCCTCACATTCAGGCACTGCAGATAATGTGAAAACGAATCACAAATGTATAAATGAGATGGCAAGGGAAGAGGGAAATTGAAGAAATACTATATAGACTTTGCTGAGTATTAAATTATGTATTATGATGATTCTTCTTTCTAGATTTTTATGCTGATGACATTCGATATTTGTGTAGGGGGCCATACGTACCACCAGCTCATAGTGCAAGATCATAATATTTAGATCTTGGCTCTTGGCTCTTGGTTCCAAACAGAAAGGGCATCATTTGGTCATATAAAAGGCAAAAGATTTCCTATCATATATTTCACAATTATTGAATATGTTTCTAAGAATTATGAAAAAATAGATTAATCAGAAATCTCTCATAAATGACCTGTTGTCAATCTCTGCCAATTTTACCACCAAGATAAATCTCCTTATTTTCCCTTCTTTTCCATTTCTGTATTTATTTCTCCAAGTCAGCCTTTGACTATTTCTCCCTTACCTAAGCAACCTTGGCCTTGCTGCCACGTGAGTATTTCTGAAAGTGTCTACCTTAAAAGCAGACCAGTTTCACCACACAGCATGCAATGTATCCAGTAAAACAAAAAGCAGAAACAGATCCATAAAATACAGAGAACAAACTGATGGTTGCCAGAGGAAAGTGGTGGGGTTTGGGAAAAATGGGTAAGGGGAGAAGGAGATACAGGCTTCCAGCTATAAAATAAATAAGACATGGGGAGTGAAAGGTACAGCAAAGGAAATATAGTCAATGGTATTATAATAGTGTTGTATGGTGATAGATGGTGTAGCTACACTTGTGCAGCACAAAGAGAAGCATATGGAGGAGTTCAGGTCTACTATGTTATAGTCCTGAAACAAATGTAACATTGTGCATAATTATACTTCAAAAACTTTTTTTAATTTAAAAATTTTTATACAGAAAGAAAAAGAAAAAAGATGCTTTTTCAAAAAAAAAAAAAGACTACAATAGAAGACATAATTACATGATGTCTTGTTTTGTGTTTATCCTATAAAATTCTGAATGGTAAATTTACCATGACTACAAAATGAGTTCTTGTTGATACTTTATTGCATACTATGGATAAGCCTTGCATGTGTGGTCATGATCAATGATGTAAAGCAACGATCGATCTTTGAGAGAGGCATTGGAAGCCAGTGTTCACAGATGATGCAATGGGTGATGCGAGACCATGGGTGATAAGGTAACCAGCATTTAATAAAAAGGTATTAAGGAAAAGCCAAAGGCAAGAAGATCTATATTGTTTCAGTATCAACAGAGTCTGAAGAGCCATGGCCTTACAGATAGTAACAGTGTTGCTAAATTTCCTTGCAGTAAGAACAAAAACATTATCCAGGAATAAAACATGTGACAATAAAGAACACTAAGACATAGTTCTTGGACCTTATCAAGAAGATATCTGGACATTATAAAGAATCTTTTTGACTTCTGATTGGACAATAAACAAATATGTAAGTACCTCTTCTCTCCCTATTATTCTAAATGTTTATTGATACATCAGTATATTCATATGAGCCCATGAATATTATGATTCATGTCTATTCTAATCATTTATATCAGCAGAGACCCTGTAACAAAACAAACAACAAAACAAAACAACAACAACAAAAAAAAACCCGTTTGTCCTAAACGTCACATGCCATAGAGGCAGCCTTACAAGCTAAATATTCTTCAAGAGTAAAATTAAGAAATAATGTGTAGTATAGTCACAAAGTGAGAATGAACATACTAAAACTGAATGCAATGATGTGAATGAATCTCGTGAATGAAGAAAGACATAAAAATGTATGGACTATACAATTCCATGTGTATAATCTTCCAAAGTAGGCAACGTTAATCTACAACAATGAAACCTTCAAGATAGTAGTAACCTTTGGGTAACGGGTTTGTGTGTGGCAGAACAGTAATGAAGCAGAAGAGGGTTTAAAACTGAACCAATCATTGCAAACAAACTTAAAGTCAAATGTACTGATACATTTTTGTTCCAAACCTTTTCTCCACCCTTAAGAAGGCCATTTCATTATTCTAGGTCATCCCCTCATTTTGTCTTTGTACTAGAGAGGAAATGTGAAAGTAACTCACAAAAATATTTTCCAATGTTTCAAGCTGCCTGAGACAAGACTTTAGGCACTTCACTATATGTTTGCTAGAGGACACATTCTAAAAAACACATAGATCAACATTCATTAATCGTTCATGTTACATTATATAGAGATCACATATTAGAATCTCCAAGTGAACGGATTCTCCAGTGATGTCCTAAGACTCGGGTTTCCATTGCTAAAATGTACCAACCTCTCTGACTTTTTCTACAATTTCTTCTCCTATATTTCTCTCTCTTCAAGACAAAGAAGTAAGAAAGTAGGAGACTGGGGCAGAAAATAGGGAAGGAAAGGAAGAAGCATTCTATCCCTGCAGTATTCTAGAGTTTCAGTAACCTTACTGGCTCTTCTTTCCCCTCAGGCTGATTACAATATGTAAACACACCTACTGGCATAACATTATTTAGAATATAACTATGCATTTGTTTCTACAGTTAATTATTTTAACAAAAACATTTTAAATCTATTGCAGTATTCACAATTGCTGAAGAGAAGCCTGTAAGCTTTCTACAGGAAAAAAACCATTTCCTGCGACTTACCAATCAAGACAAAGTCATTCTGGGGGCTGAATTATTTCCTTCTTGGCCTCAGACTCGGGGCAAATCTTTGCCAAAGTTAAAGCGAAACAAAGTCCTAAGTACAAATATCTTGCTTGGAAAGCAATTGAGGACTTTAGAAAGGCACTGAAACCTAAACATCAATTGGATTTTAAGAGACAAAAACTTCCCAGTTGTTCAGTTCAGGCTAAGGAAGAGTCTCATAGGAATTGACGGGGAAGAAATGTTTTATAAAGAGTACACACAAAATACAACTTTTGAAAAATGCAATTAGAAGTTCCCAGAGCCTATCTGTAGTTTATTTGAAGCTTTCCAACATGTTCTCCACTTCTTTGATATTCATGAACATAATAAATACATAACAGAATCCTAAGATACCTCAAAGACTTGCGTTGCCTCTGAAACACCGTGAAGGATTCCTGTGGCAGGTGCAGGCTGACGATGGTGCTCCAGGCCAGGCTGAACTACCTCAGTTGGAAAGGTAATTTCAGCTGGCTACTGTTGAATTGTCAGTACGCCTCAGCCCAAATCAATCAGATTTGTCCTACTGTTTCTTAGAGGGAAACATTTCTGTCTTTGCCATTTGATTTTTTCTTTCCAGTATAGCATTGCAGCATCAAAAACTCAGAGACAGGATTGTCCCTGTGTTTATAACATGAACAAAAAAAAATGTTGGGGCTGCACAATCCTGTTTTCTAAAGAAAGTACATGAAATGGGCCCAGATGGTTCATCAGATGCTTTTACCCTAAAGAGGATGCAAATCCCAAGACTGTTACCTACAAGCTTGAGATCACAATCAAATTGGTTACACTTTCTGGAACTCACTTTACCCATCTGTTAAATGAGAAGAATTAGAATGAACTCAATAGAGATTGGACCTTGATTGGGATAGTGCCCATAAAAATCCTAGCACATTTTCAGCCACATAGTAGGTGCTAGATATTATCAAAACATGACTTAAATGATTATAAGCTTAATATTACTTTGTGTGTACATTAATTAAATCCCTTAATCATATTTTTAATCACTTTAAAGTTACAGTTTCCCATTTATCTCTATCATAATGGCAGTGTCATTAGCTTTTTCCAGTAATCTACATCACTTCTTTCTACTTATTTTCCTTCCAATTAACTTCAATTTGAGCCCTGAGCATCTCATTAATATCACCGTTATTAGATAGATCTATAATAATAAGGCAAAGAAACTCAATCAAGTTTGCCACTAAAATTTAATTACAGGGAATATATGAAGATGCTTCACATTGTAAATTATATATATTTTAAATTTTCTTGTGGGAAGGCTGGGTGGTTTCTGACAATGCTGGGTATGTTTAGCAGAATTTGGTAAACTTTTCCTGTAAAGGGCTAGATTGTAAGTATTAAGGTTTTGTGGGTCCTACTGTCTCTAGCTCAACTATCCAACTCTGTCATTGCATCATGAATACAGACAATATACTAATAAATAGATAAGGGTTTTATCCCAATAGTATTTGCAAAAACAAGTATTGGGCTGGATTTGTCCCATGGGCCTTGGCTTTCCAGCCCCTGTCCAACCTTTCTACTGAAGACCAACAAAATAGTAAGGTCCTCCCCATCTCCCCATAAAATTTCTAGTACAAATATTACAGGAAGTGGGCAATCGGGTAGAGACCAAAGAACATTATAGCTAAGTCCTGTTTCTGCCCTGGACACTAAGATTGACTAAAGACAGCTGGAAGCTGAAGCTTTACTTTTGACTGTGGACTCAGTCAGCAGAGGAGGGCATACAGTACTCATCAAGAGAGGAAACTCGAGTGAGTCACCACCCCTCTGAGTTCAGCCTGGAGGATGCCCACCCTGACAGTGAGAAGTTGGACTTTATTCCAATAGGTTACTTAGATATCCCAGAAAAACTCAAGCCTTGGGCCCAGCAAGGAGCAAGAGAAGCAAAACTACATCCACTACACTTGTTATTTCACATTTCCACTCCGAATTTGTTTTCCGCCCTTCCCTTCCCTGCTCTTTGATCAGTGTCACTGACCCTTAATTGACGACATCATTCAGGCTCCCATGTCCCCTGGCTTCTAATTGGTTTTGGACAAGGGGTAGCGTGGTCAGGACCTCAGAGGATGGAAAGACAGAGAAATCAGTATATAGTATAAACGTGGTAAAATAGTATATACGTGGTAAATTTAAATAAATAATAGAAAATAAAATTAAAAGTGTTTCATGGGGTTTGATATAGAGGAAAAGAATTAAAAAAACATAACATAAGAATATATAAATTGGAAACAGGTAATTGAATAAAAAACATTCGAAGATCCTTACTTTTTCTGGAAGGACAATTCAATAAAGATAATTATTAATCTTTGATAAACCATAGGTGCATAGTATTACCTCTAGGGTAGAGCTATGAGTACATACGTTAAAACATTTGGAAGGGAAAATTTTATAACTTCCAAACTCTTAAATAAATATGTGTGCATTTATATATTGTGAATATATATGTATTTTTGTGTATGCATATATATATGTTATATATAGAAAAAAACAAGAGAATATAAAGTAAAAAAAAAATTGTTAACAACATAAGAATATAATCAACTCAAAGTCTAATATTTTAGTAACTGTATTAAATGTAAATTAGCTACATGCTCAAGCTAAAAACAGATTGTTACACTAATTTTTTAAAAATAATATATAAGCCATTTATAAGGTACACATTTGAAACTGGAATTTATTAAAAGCTTGAAAGTAAAATGATTTTTTAAAAAAGATAAATCAAACACCCCAAAAAAGCTAATGTGATTATGGTAATATCTAACAAAGCAAATTTTAAGGCAATGAGAATTATTAGAAAAACGGTCTATATGAGGAAAAAATGATAAACTCACCAGAACTTTGTATTAACAGACACCCCAATACTCTAGACTCAGCAATTGCACACCTACAATTGCTATTCTACAGCACTGGTTCCTCAAGTGTGGACCACCGACAAGCAGAGCCAACATTACCTGTGAAGACCTCAGGATATAAAGCTCCACTGCGACCTTCTGAAACAGAAACTCTAGGGTTGGGTCCCAGAATTTGGGTTTCAACAAGTCTATCAAATGATTCTTAAGCATGAGAAGCTTGAGAATCTTCTGAAGCTTAAGAAGCAAGTTCCACAAGATAAGGAGACTATGTGCATCAGGACATATGCACAATTATTTTCATAATTGCATAGTTTGCAATAGCAAGAAAAGTGGAAATAATCAAAACAATTAATATTCCAACTAAATATTAGAATAAAAAAATAATTTATTGGTATTCATTAGATAAAATACTACAGGGAATAAAAATGAATATAACTGACAAAAATGGGGGCAGAGTCAAGATGGCAGGGGAGTGGCAGATGGAGATGCTATCAGGTCGCAGGAGTTCAGTTAGATAGTTATGAAACGATTCTGAACACCTACAAACTCAACAGGAGATCAGAGAAGAGGAGCAGCAATCCTAGAAATAGAACATTGACCACTTGCTAAAAGGTAGGATGTGTGGAGAAGTGGATCCAAAGTGACAGGAAGATTGGCCACAGCGAAGAGGGGCTGGCTCCTGGCAAGCAGTGGAGCAATGGAGCACAAAATTCAAACTTTTAAAAAAGTTTGCTCCACTGAGGGGCATCACTCCAGAGGCTAAGCGGGAGTGGAGCCCTCACGGGGACAGTGTGGTCTCGGGTCCCATGGGGTCACAGAAGGGTTGGGGGTGTCTGAGTGTAGCAGAGCTTGCAAGGTAGCAGAGCAGGGAAGCTGGCTAAAGAGACAGAGCCAAGGAGTGAGCTCTCAGCTTGGGGTTACCTTAAACTGTGATCCATGGCACAGGCAGGCCACTGCTTTTTGAGCAGGGACCCCACAAGTGGCAGATCCAGGGAGACCAAACTTCAACCACCAAAAGAGCAGAGTGGCAGGATCTGCTGGATTTGAAGATTCCAAATGAGGCTATGTGCCAGAGACAGAAACACTCGGTCACAGGCTGCGTGAGCTCAGAGTGCGGCCAGAGACCAGGGAAATGGGAGTAGTTGAACGCTTTTCTCCCAGGGCGCACTGAGGAACCGGGCCCTGAGCTTTCAGCTCCTCGGGCTTGAGATTGGAAGGCCACCATTTTCAGTCTCGTCTTTCAGAGCTCTACAGAAAGCATTCAGGAACAAAAGCTCCCCAGAGTGAATCAGAGCAGATTACTTAGCCCAGCCCCTGGCAAAAGCAGTGCAATTCCGCCTTAGACAAAGACATTTGAGAATCACTAAAACAGACCCCTCCCCCAGAAGATCAGCAAGACCATCCAGCCAAGACCAAGCTCACTGATCAAGGAAAACAGTGGAATTCCAGGGGAGGGGAAAGCAAAGCATGGAATTCATGGCTTTCTCCCTATGATTATTTAGTCTTTCAAAGTTAATTAAATTTTTTTAATTTTATTTTTTATTCTAATTTTTTGACTTCTCCTCTTTTCTCTTTTAACATTTTTAACTAGTTTATCTTAACAAAACCTTTCTAAAAAACTCTTTTAAAACCTTCATTATTATAGTCATATTTTATCCTTAATTGTACCTAACTTTATTTTTTGTATACACATAAGGTTTTTTCTTCTAAAAATTTTTGGGATACAATTTCTTCTAGTAGATCAAAATATACCCTAAATCCAGCACATGGCTTTGTTCTAGTCTCCAGCCTGAGCAAATTCTCTCTACTTTCTTTCTCTTTATTTTTACAACCAATTTATCAATTCATTTTTTATAATTTTTTTAAAATTTTCATTATTACAGTCATATTCCATTACTTCATCATGTTAACCCTTATTTTTGTATATATGTATATATATATATATATATAGATATATATATATATATATATATGTTTTTCATTCTTTAAAATTTTGGGAGGTAGTTTCTTCTAAGAGACCAAAATACACCCAAAATCAAGTGAGTGGCTCTGTTCTATTCACCGGTCTAATATTTTTTTAATTTTTTTTTTAATTTTTTAAACTTCCTTTTACCCCCTTTCTTCTCCCCCTGATTGGGGTCTCTTCTAATTTGGTTAGCATACATTTTTCTGGGATCTTTGCCACCCTCTCAGTATTCTATTCTCTCGTTCTTATATTCTTATCTGGATAAAATGACATGGCAGAAAAGTCACCACAAAAACAAACAAACAAACAAAACAAGAGGCAGTACTGAAGGCTACGGACCTAATCAACACAGTTTTGGGAAATACATCAGATCTAGAGTTCAGAATGATGATTCTCAAGGTGCTAGCTGGGCTCGAAAAAGGCATGGAAGGTATTAGAGAAAACATGTCTGGAGAAATAAAAGCCCTTTCTGGATAAGTAAAAGAACTAAACTCCAACCAAGCTGAAAACAAAAAAGCTATTAATGAGGTACAATAAAAAATGGAGGCTCTTAACTGCTAGGATAAATAAAGCAGAAGAGAAAATTAGTGATATAGAAGACCAAATGATGGAGAATAAAGAAGCTGAGCAAAACAGAGACAAACAACTACAGGACCACGAGGGGAGAATTCAAGAGATAAGTGATACCATAAGATGAAACAATATTAGAATATTGGGATTCCAGAAGAAGAAGAAAGGGAGAGGAAAGCAGAAGGTATATTGGAGCAAATTATAGTAGAGAATTTTCCTAATATGGCCAAGGGAAAAAGCATCACAATCCAGGAGGCACAGAGAATCCCCCTCAAAATCAATGAAAATAGGTCCACATGCCATCATCTAATAGTAAAACTAACAAGTCTTAGTGACAAAAAGAAAATCCTGACAGCAGCCTGGGACAAGAAGTCTGTAACATACAATGGTAAAAATATTAGACTGGCAGCAGACTTATCCACAGAGAACTGGCAGGCCAGGAAGAACTGGCATGATATATTCAGAGCACTAAATGAGAAAAACATGCAGCCAAGAATACTATATCCAGCTAGGCTATCATTGAAAATAGAAGAAGAGATAAAATGCTTCCAGGAAAAACAAAAACTAAAAGAATTTGTAAACACCAAACCAGCCCTACAGGAAATATTGAAAGGGGTCCTCTAAGCAAAGAGAGAGCCTAAAGGTAGTAGACCAGAAAGGAACAGAGACAATACACAGTAACAATAACCTTACAGGCAATACAATGGCACTAAATTCATATCTCTCAATAGTAATCTTGAATGTCAATGGACTAAATGCCCCAATCGAAATACACAGGGTATCAGAATGGATTAAAAAAAAATCAATATGCTATCTACAAGAAACTCAATTTAGACCCAAAAACACCTCCAGATTTAAATTGGGGAGGTGGAAAACAATTTACCATGATAATGAACATCAAAAGCAAGCTGGCATAGCAATCCTTATATCAGATAAATTAGATTTCAAGCCAAATACTATAATAAGAGATAAGGAAGGGCACTATATCATACTCAAAGGGTGTGTCCAACAAGAAGATTCAACAATTTTAAATATCTATGGCCCTAACATGGGAGCAGCCAACTATATAAACCAATTAATAACAAAATCAAAGAAACACATCAACAATAATACAATAATTATAGGGAATTTAACACCCCCCTCACTGAAATAGACAGATCATCTAAGGAAAAGATCAACAAGGAAATAAAGGCTTTGAATGACACACTGGACCAGGTGGACATCACACATATATTCAGAACATTCCATCCCAAAGCAACAGAACACACACTCTTCTCTAGTGCACATGGAACATTCTCCAGAATGGATCACATCCTGGGTCACAAATCAGGTCTCAACCCGTACCAAGATTGGGATCATTCCCTGCATATTGTCAGACCACAATGCTATGAAGCTAGAACTCAATTAAAAGAGGAAATGTGGAAAGAACCCAAATACATGGAGTCTAAAGAGCATCCTACTAAAGAATGAATGGGTCAACCAGGAAATTAAAGAAGAATTGAAAAAATCCATGGAAACAAATGAAAATGGTTCAAAATCTGTGGGACTCAGCAAAGACAGGCCTGAGAGGAAAATAAATAGTGATACAAGCCTTTCTCAAGAAAGAAGAAAGGTCTCAAATACACAACCTAACCCTACACCTAAGGGAGCTGGAGAAAGAACAGCAAAGAAAGCCTTAGCCCAGCAGAAGAAGAGAAATAATATAAGATTAGAGCAGAAAACAATGAAATAGAAACAAAACAACAACAAGAACAACAACAACAACAACAACAAAAAAAAACCAGTAGAACAAATCAATGAAACTAGAAGCTGGTTCTTTGAAAGAATTAACAAGATTGATAAACCCCTGGCCAGACTTACTAAAAAGAAAAGAGAAATGACCCAAATAAAGAAAATCATGAATGAAAGAGGAGAGATCACAGCCAACACCAAAGAAAATACAAACAATTATAAGAACATATTATGAGCAACTATACGCCAGCAAATCTGACAATCTGGAAGAAATGGATGCATTCCTAGAGAAATGTAAATTACCAAAACTGAACAGGGAAGACATAGGAAACCTGAACAAACCCCTAACCAGGAAGGAGATTGAAGCTGTCATCAAAAATCTCCCAAGAAATAAGAGCCCACACCTGAACAGCTTCCCAGGGGAATTCTGCCAAATACTTAAAAAATAATTAATACCTCTTCTCCAGAAACTGTTCCAAAAAATAGAAATGGAAGGAAAACTCAAATTCATTTGATGAGGCCAGCATTACCTTTATCCCAAAACCAGACAAAGAACCCATCAAAAAGGAGAATTACAGACCAATATCCTTGATGAACACAGATGCGAAAATTCTCACCAAAATACTAGCCAATATGATCCAACAGTACATTAAAAGGATTATTCACCATGACCAAGTGGGATTTATTCCTGGCCTGCAATGTTGGTTCAGCATCCACAAATCAGTCAATGTGATAAAATACACTAACAAAAGAAAGAACAAGAACCATATGATACTCTCAACAGATGCTGAAAAAGCATTTGACAAAGTACAATATCGTCTCTTGATCAAAACTCTCAAAGTGTAGGGGAAAAGCGTATGTACCTCAATATCATCAAAGCCATCTATGAAAAATCCACAGCAGATATCATTCTCAATGGAGGAAAATTAAGAGCTTTTTGGCTAAGGTCAGGAAGATGGCAGGGATGTCCATTATCACCACTGCTATTCAATATAGTACTAAAAGTCCTATTCTCAGCAATCTGACAACAAAAAGAAATTAAAGGTATCCAAATCAGCAAAGAAGAAGTCAAAAAATCACTCTCTGCTGATGATATGATACTCTATGTGGAAAACCCAAAAGACTCCACTCCAAATCAGCTAGAACTTGTACAGAAATTCAGTAAAGTGTCAGGATATAAAGTCAATGCACAGAAATCTGTTGCATTTCTATATACCAACAAGACAGAAGAAAGAGAAATTAAGGAGTCAATCCCATTTACAACTGCACCCAAAACCATAAGATACCTAGGAATAAACCTAACCAATGAGGCAAGGAATCTGTATTCAGAAAACTATAAAGTACTCATGAAAGAAATTGAGGAAGACATAAAGAAATGGAAAAATGTTCCATGCTTATGGACTGGAAGAACAAATATGGTGAAAACCTAAAGCAATCTACACATTTAATGTAATCCCTATCAAAATCCCATCCTTTTTTTTTTTTAAAGAAATGGAACAAATTATCCTAACATTTATATGGAACCAGAAAAGACCTCAAATAGCCATAAGAATGTTGAAAAAGAAAGCCAAAGTTGGTAGCATCACAAGTCCAGACTTCAAGCTCTATTACAAAGTTGTCATCATCAAGATAGTACAGTACTGGCACAAAAACATACATATAGAACAGCCTAAAGATGGCAGAGAAGTAGCAGGCTGAGACTACTTCAGCTAGCGGGAGATGAGCTAGATAGCTTATTTAAAGAGTGCAAACACCTGCAAATCCATCGGTAGATCGAAGAGAAGAAGAACAGCAATTCTAGAAACAGAAAAACAACCACTTTCTGAAAGGTAGGACTGGCGGAGAAGTGAATCCAAAGCGACGGGAAGATAGACCCCGGGGGGAGGGGCCGGCTCCCGGCAAGCGGCGGAGCAACGGAGCACAAAATCAGGACTTTTAAAAGTCGGTTCCGCTGAGGGACATCGCTCCAGAGGCTAAACCGGGGTGAAGCCCACGCGGGTTCAGCGTGGACTCAGGTCCCGCAGGGTCACAGAAGGATCGGGGGTGTCTGAGTGTCGCAGAGCTTGCGGGTATTGGAGCAAGAAAGCCGGCTGCAGAGACAGAGCCGACAGTAAGCTCACAGCTCGGGGTTACCTTGAACCGGCCGCAGGCTCTGTGAGCTCGGAGCACGGCCGGAGGTCAGGCAGACGGGAGTTACTGGGTGCTGTTCTCTGAGGGCGCACTGAGGAGTGGGGCCCCGGGCTCTCGGCTCCTCCGGGCTGGAGACCAGGAGGCCGCCATTTGTATTCCCGTCCTCCAGAACTCTAAGGAAAGCGCTCAGAGAACAAAACTCCTGAAAGCAAACCCGAGCGGATTACTCAGCTCAGCCCCTGGTAAGGGCGGTGCAATTCCGCCTGGGGCAAAGACACTTGAGAATCACTACACCAGGCCCCTCCCCCAGAAGATCAACAAGAAATCCAGCCAAGACCAAGTTCACCTACCAAGGAGTGCAGTTTCAATACCAAGGAGAGCAGCAGAATTCCAGAAGAGGAGAAAGCAAAGTACGGAACTCGTGCTTTCTCCCTGTGATTTTTTTAGTCTTGCAGTTAAAGTAATTTTTTATTTCATTTTTTTTCTCTTCTTTTGCTAAATTTTTTAATTTTTTTAAATTTTTTAAAAATTTTTTAAATTTTTTTAACTTTTACCCTTTTCATTTTTAACATTTATTTAACTAGTTTATCTAATATATATATTTTTTCTTTTTCATACTTTTCTTTATTCGTTTTCTTTTTTTAATTCCTTTTTTTTGAACCTCTTTTTATCCCCTTTCTCCCCCCTCACGATTTGGGATCTCTTCTGATTTGGTTAAAGCATATTTTCCTGGGGTTGTTGCCACCCATTTAGTATTTTACTTGCTCCTTCATATACTCTTATCTGGACAAAATGACAAGGCAGAAAAATTCACCACACAAAAAAGAACAAGAGGCAGTACCGAAGGCTAGGGACCTAATCAATACAGACATTGGTAATATGTCAGATCTAGAATTCAGAATGACAATTCTCAAGGTTCTAGCCGGGCTTGAAAAAGGCATGGAAGATATTAGAGAAACCCTCTCGGAAGATATAAAAGCCCTTTCTGGAGAAATAAAAGAACTTAAATCTAACCAAGTTGAAATCAAAAAAGCTATTAATGAGGTTCAATCAAAAATGGAGGCTCTCACTGCTAGGATAAATGAGGCAGAAGAAAGAATTAGCAATATAGAAGACCAAATGACAGAGAATAAAGAAGCTGAGCAAAAGAGGGACAAACAGCTACTGGACCACGAGGGGAGAATCGAGAGATAAGTGACACCATAAGACGAAACAACATTAGAATAATTAGGATTCCAGAAGAAGAAGAAAGAGAGAGGGGAGCAGAAGGTATACTGGGGAGAATTATTGGGGAGAATTTCCCCAATATGGCAAAGGGAACGAGCATCAAAATTCAGGAGGTTCAGAGAACGCCCCTCAAAATCAATAAGAATAGGCCCACACCACGTCACCTAATAGTAAAATTTACAAGTCTTAGTCACAAAGAGAAAATCCTGAAAGTAGCCCGGGAAAAGAAGTCTGTAACATACAATGGTAAAAATATTAGATTGGCAGCTGACTTATCCACAGAGACCTAGCAGGCCAGAAAGAGCTGGCATGATATATTCAGAGCACTAAACGAGAAAAACATGCAGCCAAGAATACTATATCCAGCTAGGCTATCATTGAAAATAGACGGAGAGATTAAAAGCTTCCAGGACAAACAAAAACTGAAAGAATTTGCAAACACCAAACCAGCTCTACAGGAAATATTGAAAGGGGTTCTCTAAGCAAAGAGAGAGCCTACAAGTGGTAGATCAGAAAGGAACAGAAACAATATACAGTAACAAATCACCTTACAGGCAATACAATGGCACTAAATTCATATCTCTCAATAGTTACCCTGAATGTTAATGGGCTAAATGCCCCAATCAAAAGACACAGGGTATCAGAATGGATAAAAAAACAAAACCCATCTATATGTTGCCTCCAAGAAACTCATTTTAAGCCTGAAGACACCTCCAGATTTAAAGTGAGGGGGTGGAAAAGAATTTACCATGCTAATGGACATCAGAAGAAAGCAGGAGTGGCAATCCTTATATCATATCAATTAGATTTTAAGCCAAATACTATAATAAGAGATGAGGAAGGACACTATATCATACTCAAAGGGTCTGTCCAACAAGAAGATCTAACAATTTTAAATATCTATGCCCCCAACGTGGGAGCAGCCAACTATATAAACCAATTAATAACAAAATCAAAGAAACACATCAACAATAACACAATAATAGTAGGGGACTTTAACACTCCCCTCACTGAAATGGACAGATCATCCAAGCAAAAGATCAACAAGGAAATACAGGCCTTAAACGACACACTGGACCAGATGGACATCACAGATATATTCAGAACATTTCATCCCAAAGCAACAGAATATACATTCTTCTCTAGTGCACATGGAACATTCTCCAGAATAGATCACATCCTCGGTCCTAAATCAGGACTCAACCGGTATCAAAAGATTGGGATCATTCCCTGCATATTTTCAGACCACAATGCTCTGAAGCTAGAACTCAACCACAAGAGGAAGTTTGGAAAGAACCCAAATACATGGAGACTAAACAGCATCCTTCTAAAGAATGAATGGGTCAACCGGGAAATTAAAGAAGAATTGAAAAAAATCATGGAAACAAATGATAATGAAAACACAACGGTTCAAAATCTGTGGGACACAACAAAGGCAGTCCTAAGAGGAAAATATATAGCGGTACAAGCCTTTCTCAAGAAACAAGAAAGGTCTCAGGTACACATCCTAACCCTACACCTAAAGGAGCTGGAGAAAGAACAAGAAAGAAACCCTAAGCCCAGCAGGAGAAGAGAAATCATAAAGATCAGAGCAGAAATCAATGACGTAGAAACCAAAAAAACAATAGAACAAATCAACGAAACTAGGAGCTGGTTCTTTGAAAGAATTAATAAAATTGATAAACCCCTGGCCAGACTTATCAAAAAGAAAAGAGAAAGGACCCAAATAAATAAAATAATGAATGAAAGAGGAGAGATCAAAACTAACACCAAAGAAATACAAACTATTATAAGAACATACTATGAGCAACTCTATGCGAACAAATTTGACAATTTGGAAGAAATGGATGCATTCCTAGAAACATATAAACTACCACAACTGAACCAGGAAGAAATAGAAAGCCTGAACAGACCCATAACCAGTAAGGAGATTGAAACAGTCAATCTCCTTACAAACAAAAATCTCCAAACAAACAAAAGCCCAGGGCCAGACGGCTTCCCGGGGGAATTCTACCAAACATTTAAAGAAGAACTAATTCCTATTCTCCTGAAACTGTTCCAAAATATAGAAATGGAAGGAAAACTTCCAAACTCATTTTATGAGGCCAGCATCACCTTGATCCCAAAACCAGACAAGGTTCCCATCAAAAAAGAGAGCTATAGACCAATATCCTTGATGAACACAGATGCGAAAATAATCACCAAAATACTAGCCAATAGGATTCAACAGTACATTAAAAGGATTATTCACCACGACCAAGTGGGATTTATTCCAGGGCTGCAAGGTTGGTTCAACATCCGCAAATCAGTCAATGTGATACAACACATCAATAAAAGAAAGAACAGGAACCATATGATACTCTCAATAGATGTTGAAAAATATTTGACAAAGTACAGCATCCCTTCCTGATCAAAACCCTTCAAAGTGTAGGGATAGAGGGCACATACCTCAATATCATCAAAGCCATCTATGAAAAACCCACCGCAAGTATCATTCTCAATGGAGAAAAACTGAAAGCTTTTCCGCTAAGGTCAGGAACACGGCAGGGATGTCCATTATCACCACTGCTATTTAACATAGTACTAGAAGTCCTAGCCTCAGCAATCAGACAACAAAAGGAAATTAAAGGCATCCAAATCGGCAAAGAAGGAGTCAAACTATCACTCTTCGCAGATGATATGATACTATATGTGGAAAACCCAAAAGACTCCACTCCAAAACTGCTAGAACTTGTACAGGAATTCAGTAAAGTGTCAGGATATAAAATCAATGCACAGAAATCAGTTGCATTTCTCTACACCAACAACAAGACAGAAGAAAGAGAAATTAAGGAGTCAATCCCATTTACAATTGCACCCCAGACCATAAGATACCTAGGAATAAACCTAACCAAAGAGGCTAAGAATCTATACTCAGAAAACTATAAAGTACTCATGAAAGAAATTGAGGAAGACACAAAGAAATGGAAAAATGTTCCATGCTCCTGGATTGGAAGAATAAATATTGTGAAAATGTCTATGCTACCTAAAGCAATCTACACATTTAATGCAATTCCTATCAAAGTACCATCCATCTTTTTCAAAGAAATGGAACAAATAATCCTAAAATTTATATGGAACCAGAAAAGACCTCAAATAGCCAAAGGAATATTGAAAAAGAAAGCCAACATTGGTGGCATCACAATTCTGGACTTCAAGCTCTATTACAAAGCTGTCATCATCAAGACAGCATGGTATTGGCACAAAAACAGACACATAGATCAATGGAACAGAATAGAGAGCCCAGAAATAGACCCTCAACTCTATAGTCAACTAATCTTCGACAAAGCAGGAAAGAATGTTCAATAGAAAAAAGACAGCCTCTTCAACAAATGGTGTTGGGAAAATTGTCAGCCACATGCAGAAAAATGAAAGTGGACCATTTCCTTACACCACACATGAAAATAGACTCAAAATGGATGAAGGACCTCAATGTGAGAAACGAATCCATCAAAATCCTTGAGGAGAACACAAGCAGCAACCTCTTCAACCTCAACCACAGCAACTTCTTCCTAGGAACATCACCAAAGGCAACAGAAGCAAGGGCAAAAAGGAACTATCGGGACTTCATCAAGATCAAAAGCTTTTGCACAGCAAAGGAAACAGTGAACAAAACCAAAAGACAACTGACAGAATGGGAGAAGATATTTGCAAATGACATATCAGATAAAGGGCTAGTATCCAAAATCTATAAAGAGCTTAGCAAACTCAACACCCAAAGAACAAATAATCCAATCAAGAAATGGGCAGAAGACATGAACGGACATTTCTGCAAAGAAGATATCCAGATGGCCAACAGACACATGAAAAAGTGTTCCACATCTCTCAGCATCAGGGGAACACAAATCAAAACCATAATGAGATACCACCTCACACCAATCAGAATGGCTAAAATTAACAAGTCAGGAAATGACAGATGCTGGCAAGGA
Organism: Neogale vison; assembly: GCF_020171115.1. Taxonomy (NCBI): domain Eukaryota; kingdom Metazoa; phylum Chordata; class Mammalia; order Carnivora; family Mustelidae; genus Neogale; species Neogale vison. The sequence goes on from NC_058099.1 coordinate 45,373,159, forward strand.
TATGGAGAAAGGGGAACCCTCCTACATCGTTGGTGGGAATGCAAGTTGAGGCAACCACTCTGGGAAACAGCATGGAGTTTCTTCAAAAGGTTGAAAATAGAGCTACCCTACGACCCAGCAATTACACTACTGGGTATTTACCCTAAAGACACAAATGTAGTGATCTGAAGGGGCACATGCACCTGAATGTTTATAGCAGCAATATCCACAATAGCCAAACTATGGAAAGAACCTAGATGTCCATCAACAGATGAATGGGTAAAGAAGAGGTGGTATATATATACAATGGAATACTATGCAGCCATCAAAAGAAAGGAAATCTTGCCATTTGTGACAACATGGATGGAACTAGAGGGTATTATGGTGAGCGAAACAAGTCAATCAGATAAAGACAATTAACATATGACCTCCCTGATATGAAGAATTTGAGAGACAAAGTGGGCCGTTTGGGGGGGTAGGGAAGTAAAAAAATGAAACACCATGGTATCAGGAGGGAGAGAAAACATAAGAGACTCTTAATCTCACAAAACAAATTAAGGGTTGCTGGGGGGAGGCGGGGATGAAGCGGGTGGTTGGGTTATGGACATTGGGGAGGGTACGTGCTATGAGGAGTGTTGTAGAGTGTGTAAGCCTGAGGATTCACAGACCTGTACCCTGGGTCTAGTAATACATTATATGTTAATTAAAAATAATAAAAAATTTGAAAAATGAATATAACCACTTGCAAAACACAGATGGATCTTAAAAACATAATAATTGATTTGAGAAAACTGGTAAGCATATGAACAAAAATGAGAAGGGGGATAAAATAAAACAGACAGCAAACACATAATGTGTGATCCCAACTACATGAAATTCAAAAACAGTCCAGCTATTCAAAATTGGCTTGAGATATGTGGCAGGCAGACTCTTAAAGTAGCTCTCAGACTCTCTACCTCCTAATGTTCATACTCTTGTCTAAACCCCTTTCTTCTGAAAATGGGTGGGACCTGTTACTGTCTTGTAACCAATAGGATACAGCAAAATGATGGACTATACATGATCATGTTGCATAAGAATGTACCAACTGTCCTGTTGGAGTCTCTCTTTCCCTTGCTAGTTTTGATTAAGCAAGCCACCATGTTGGGGGACTTATGTAGTAAGGATTTCCAGTTGAGTTCCTGCATGGGTTTCTAGCTTACTGACAGCCAGCAAGAAAATGAAACCCCCATTCCTACTGAAAAGAAGTGAATTCTGCCCACAAACTGAGTTCGCTTGGAAGTGGATTCTTCCAGAGTCAAATTTTCAGATGAGACCCCCACCTCTGCTAACATCTTGACTGTGGCTCACAGAAGACCTAGCTAAGCCATGCCTGGACTCTCTTGACCCACAGAAACTGTAAGATCATAAATGAATGTTGTTTTAAGTCACAAAGTCTGTTGCAATTTGTTAAAAATAGTAGAAAACTAATACAGAATGTGTCTTAGCTCCAACTCCCTAGAATCTGAGCCTGAGACAGAGATTCTGGTTCAAGGGATTCATTCATTGGAGCTATGCTGTCAAGAGAAGGAAATAAAGGAAGCAAGGTAAGGTAAGAGAAAGACTACTACAAGAATAAGGTCTTACAAACCATCAGAGACTGTGGACTCTGAGAAACAAACTGAGGGTTTTGGAGGGGAGGAGGAAGCAGGGGATTGGTTGAGCCTGGTGGTCTGTATTATGGAGGGCACATATTGCATGGAGCACTAGGTGTGGTGCATAAACAATGAATTCTGGAACACCAAAAAGAAATTAAATTTAATTTAATTTAAAAAAGAATAAGGTCTTAGCTAAAGACTAGCTTCTGTCTGATCCCAGGGTGAAGCACGGGAGCATCATAGTTAGTTCCACCTTGAGTTCCAGAATGGCCTTTTCTGCCATAGTGCTAGTCAGTTAGTACTGAGGCTGTGGAGACTCCCATTCGGCCAATGGCAATTCTCCAAATAAGTGAACAGCTGTGAATTTTTGCCATGCAAAACTCACAGCATCTGCTAAAGGAAATGTGAGATGCAGAGTAGAGGGCTAACAGCTTCCACTACAGACTGCATAATCAAGGTAAAATTTTAAGGAATGCTAGGAAGCAGATAGCATAAAAATCAGCAGCATTGAGATGGGTAATACGGAGATTTTCTGGGATTCTAGCAATGTACTAGTTCTTAACCTAGGTGGTGTGACATTGATGTACTTTTTGCACCTGTGTTTTTTATTTTATGTACTTTCCTACTAACCCATTACATTCACAATAAAATAAAATTTTAAAAATTCTGTCTGGACAGAATGGCATCTCTAAGCTAAAGAAATTTGAGGAGCATTGAGAATTGCTTTTACCTATCTCATATTGTGGTCTCTTATATGGCATTGCACTGTGGTATATCTAATCCATTTTTTAATTTTACTATCCTCAATCCTTATTTTGTATACTCTGAATCTCACCAGACCAAGAAGTCAGAAAATTTTGTCACATTAACTATTAGGGAAGCAAAGCTGAACTTGGGGTGGAGAAGGGGAAAAGATGCACAAAGTAAAAATAGGTTAACTAGAAAATGCAAGATAATTCATGATCATGCAAGCTAGTGAACAAGTTCAGAAGAACAGGAATTGTTGGCACTCATCAAAAAGACTTTATAAGGGAAGTGAATGTTTGCATTATAATTATTCTAATTCTCTAATAATAAAAAGGGAGGGAGTATAGAAGTAAAGAATAGACAAACTAGAGCTCAAGTTTTCAGCAGGAAGGTTTTTGCCAAATAAAATTTGAATCGCAAATCCCAGTCTTCATATTAAAAATGAAAAATATCAGACAGGATCCAGAGTAAGCCACTTGGGTCATTTTAGCATGAAATTCTTAGTCGTTTCCTACCATTTCTCACACTATTTTCAAACAGCATGATGGAACCCCATGAGATGGATTCTAATGTGATGACCAGCCATAACCCACATACTCCCTGGAAAATTCCAAGCAGTTACCATCAATTACAGGCAGATAATTATCTCTCAGTGACTTTCATAAACCGCGATTTTTCTCTAAACACAGAAAAGGAATTTAAAAGGTGAAAGATAATGAATATCCAAGGAAATGAATATATGAGAAAGTTTCTAATGTGTGTATCAAATAATTAAGGAGGTTTGATTTCCTTATAATTCTTCCATTGGATCATCAAGTCAAGATGGATAGGTAAAATATATACGGGTAAAAAATATTTTTTAAAGATTTTATTCATTTATTTGACAGATAGAGATCATAAATAGGCAGAGAGGCAGGCGGGGGCAGTGGGGGGAGCAGGATCCCTGCTGAGCCCAGGACCCTGGGATCATGACCTGAGCCAAAGGCAGAGGCTTTAACCCACTGAGACACCCAGGCACCCCGTAAAAAATATTTTAGATGAAAAAAATAATACAGTACATCAGAGACAGTGTGTCCTCAGAAAATTTGTAGTTAGAGAGTACATCTTAGAACACTTAAGAGCTGAGCCGATGTAGACAAGTCACTTCTTGGGTCTCTTTCATGGGAGCACTGTCTATCAAATAAGACTGTATACTTTGGGGCACCCGGGTGACTCAGTCAGTTAAGTTTTTTTTGTTTGTTTTTTTTTTTTAAAGATTTTATTTATTTATTTGCCAGAGAGAGAGGGAGAGAGAGGGAGTGAGCACAGGCAAAGAGGCAGGCAGAGACAGAGGCAGAGGGAGAAGCAGGCTCCCTGCCGAGCAAGGAGCCCGATGTGGGACTCGATCCCAGGACCCTGGGATCATGACCTGAGCCGAAGGCAGCTGCTTAACCAACTGAGCCTCAGGGACCTGGGACTGAGCCCAATGTGGGGCTCCCTGCTCAGCTGGGAATCTGCTTCTCCCTCTCCCTCTGCCTCTTCCCCCTGCTTGTGCTCTTTCTCTCTCTTTCACTGTCTCCCTCCCTCAAATAAATAAATAAAATCTTTAAAAAAAAAAAAGGGTTGTGTAGCCGAAGGCATTTTGCAAACTATTCTACAAAAGTCAAAGGCACTTTTGCAGACTTCTGGAATTCACTTTTAGTTTATGACCTGGAAAAGGGGACTGATTTTTCTAGACTTATCAATCTTGTTTCAGAATATTTTAAATATTACTAAACAACAACAGAAATAAGCTGTGAAAAAAACCAAAAACATAACAGTTTAACTACAGCACTTGCTTTTCACCTAAAGGCATCAACCACTGTACTGGAAGCATGGGAAAAATCTTTCCACTTTGGAATGTTCTGTGAAATTACCCTGAGCCACAACCCAGGACATAGTGTTAGAAGAAAAGATAACTCCCCCAGGTGAAAACTTTTTCCTTCATCACTAAGTGGATCATGAATCAGTTTTAGCCTATGGTGTTCTACTCCATTGAGCCCAGAACATCCAGCAGTTTCCAGAATCTGCCAAACCATCAAGCACGACAGACAATTCCCTTTAAGCCGATTCAAGTGCCGAAAAGCAGTGGGCTAGAACTTCTCCCCAAAATCTGGAGCTCAATGATGTGTAGGCTTCATTCCTCTTAAGAAAAATAACTCAAACTCTATAGTAATTTTGCAAGGTTTGGTTAAGATATACTTCTAATTTTGGTACTTTTTATTCTTTGCTTTTGTTTTTATTTCTCAGTGAATATAAAATAAACTGTTGCGATTCTGATCGTGACTTTTGTTTCTTAGCTTTCTAAGTACGCTTCAACTATATGCTTATAAAACAATTGGTTTTATTTGAACACGATAGCAGGAAATAAAGAGAACTAAAAAGGTGAAAGTGGAAAGCTCAAATCAACAAAACATGTCAAATTAGATGCAATGCTGGACAGTAGTAATCAAATACCCAGTCATTACACATTACACTAATGATATGCTATTTATTTAGAGTATGTTAGTGCATGTGTGTAGGCGTATGAGTGTGTGTGTGTATAAACATAAGATAAGCCAAAAACATAACAGTTTATCTACAGCACTTGCTTTTCACCTAAAGGCATCAACCACTCTACTGGAATTATATATTATATTATATATATTATATTATATATTATAATTATATATATTACTATGTATAATAAGCATGCACATATATACATATATATACCTATACAGAGAGAGAGAAAACAAGCTCAATGTATATTCATTAAAGGAATGGGTTTGACGTAATTCAAGTAAAAAATAAATATAAATGTAGCATGATTTTAATAGAATATTATAGGGAGGGATGGTCTTTAGCTGGTAAAATGGGAAGTACAACTCTAAGAGACTAGAGGGGTGCCTGGCTGGCTCAGTTAGTAGGTACGCAAATCTTGATCTCTGGATTGTGAGTTCAAGCCCCATGGTAGGTGTAGAGATTATTTAAAATAAAATAAATAAATAAAATCTTTAAAGAGGGGTGCCTGGGTGGCTCAGTCTGTTCAGTGTCTGCCTTCAGCTCAGGTCATGATCCCAGGGTAATGGGATGGAACACCACATCGGGCTCTCTGCTCAGTGGGAGCCTGCTACTCCTCCCTCTGCCAGCCTCTCTCCCTGCTTGTGCTCTCTCTCTCTGCCAAGTGAACAAGTAAAATCTTAAAAAAAAAAATCTTGGGGCACCTGGGGTGCCCATGACCTTGGGGCACCTTCGGCTCAGATCAGGATCTCAGGGTCCTGGGATGGAGCCCCGCATCAGGCTCTCTGCTCAGCGGGGCACCTGCTTCCTCCTCTCTCTCTGCCTGCCTCTCTGCCTACTTGCGATATCTCTCTCTCTCAAATAAATAAATAAAATTTTTTTTAAAAAAATCTTTAAAGAGACTAGAATTTACTCTCCAACCAACTAAGTAAAAAAAATGTTTGGGGACACACGAAGGATAATAAACCATTTTTCTTTGGCTGATATATAACTATTATAATTATGTATTATGATCATTATTCCCTTTTATAGTGGATATTTAAACATCAAAAATGAGATGCTATCTTAAATTTTTTTATAAAAATGGACTAAATTTTACTTTATGGAGAACACATTGTATTGTTTCTGTTTTGTTTTTTTCTAATTTCTTGACTGACCAGAGCAGTTTGCCAGACTCTCATCTTTGGACTATCATTTTGGTTTTGGAGCCTCCATCATAGACCATACAAGATAGAAGTTCTTGAATGAGAAATAATCATACCAGCTGAGAATCCAGCTGACCCATGAAATAGTCCTGCCCTTTCATGGTTGAGTCGAGAGTATCAACAGATTGAAATTTTGAAAGTGTAGAGAATTTGGACTTTGCCTGAAAAGATTTATTTCATGTTTACCATAGGCCATTTTTAATTATTAATCAGTTTATAATCATCGTTATCTAGTTTAGTATGCTCAAATTTTATTTTTACATACTCCCACTTTTCTATAGAAGTAAACTAGGTGAAAATAGTCAAACTCCATGAAAGAAACCATTTGGGAAATTTAAGAATGCACTGACATGAGTAATATATACACTAGATTCAAGTCAGTTTTGTGGGAAATCCATTCAATAATACAGCTTCTTCCGGCAATAATGATATGGGTTTAAAGTGGGAGCTAGTGACTAAATGGTTTAATATTTAAGATGTCGGTTTGGCAACCAATAATAATGAAGACACTGAAGAAATCTGGCAAAACAAATGAAAATTTTCTGGTCCTCTTTGAAATCTTTGTTACAAAGCCCTGACTTATCTAGGAAACATTATTTCCCCTTTTATAGTATTAATAAAAGTACTAATGAAAATTATGAAATTCTCTCCTTAACTATAAAGAAAATCATCACCATGACAGTTAATATTTATTGATCTTTTACCATGTGCTTGACAAATTACAATGTATTTTGCCTGTATTGTACAATGTAATCCCAACAACAATCCTTTTAAATTAAGTAGTTACTAGCTCCATATTTTAGATTAAATATAAATTTAAATTTATATTTAAATTTAGACCGATTAAATACTTTGCCTAAAGCACTCCCTATGTCTTTATTTTTTCTTTTATCTAATTCTTTAATTTATTCAACAGATATTTATTGACAACCTACTATGTGCAAGACCTTACAGTACTATGGATATTACTAAGAGTTTTTAAGAAAGCATCAACCTGAACTAGAGAATTTGTTCCTCAGCAGACAACTTCTCCTACTCCCATTAGTAGTAATTAAAGCATAGGGATATTTTTAAATTTCCATAGAAATGGCACTCCCACTGCACCTAAAATTTTGCTCCCAAATCAAACTGTTCACCATTACAGTCATATCACAGAAGTAAAATTTGAGGGATTCCAGGAATTTCTACCTAACAGAAACAAACCCCTCTGACCTGACATTGAGAAGCTATGAATGATACAAAGCAATGAAATAACATTTGTGCAGAATTTATCCTGAATATAATTTATTAGATCTGGCCCCTATCTTCTTTCATATGGTCTTCCATCTTTTTTTTTTTTCAGCTCAAAATGTTTTTACATATTTGATTTAAAAGGAAACACATTTGTCACCAAAATCTATTGAATATTTATTTAAATGAATATGAATCATCAACTTGTGCTCATTGTTACTATTAGTCATAAATGTATCTTTCATATATATATATATATATATATATATATACATACATACATGAAATGACATCTTAAAATGTTCCTAGTGAAATGCTAAAGACAAAGAATAATTTGGCATTTGCAAATATGCCCAGCAAACAAGAGGAAAAAAAAGACATATCTGAGAGCAACAACTATATAAATTTATCTGTTGATAACCAGCAACTATTGCAGTGACCTTTTTATAACTGCAAATAATTAGCCATGATTTCAAGAGAGCAGTTTTGGCACTTCAAATTTCCTTGATATGTTGCCATTGATTTAAAACAGTCAAAATTGTTTTACTGTAAAAATATCCATAAAATATAAGTAAATAGTATTAAAAATAAATGAAATAATTAGCTTCATCTGGCAGTATAGAAAAAATCAGGTTAAAAATTTTATTCTTGATGAGCTTGTAGGGAAAGAGGCAGCTTCATACACTGAGGTTAGAATTGTGAATTGGGGGCGCCTGGGTGGTTCAGTGGATTAAGCTGCTGCCTTCGGCTCAGGTCATGATCCTAGTGTCCTGGGATCGAGTCCCACATCGGGCTCTCTGCTCAGCAGGGAGCCTGCTTCCCTCTCTCTCTCTCTCTGCCTGCCTCTCCATCTACTTGTGATTTCTCTCTGTCAAATAAATAAATAAAATCTTTAAAATAAATAAATAAATAAATAAATAAAATCTTTAAAAAAAAAATTCTCCATACTATATTCTCCATTTGTATATCTACTCTATGACTATTAGTAAATATGCATACAATAAACATTTATAAGTATCAATGGTATATTGCATTATTCTATAATAGCACAAACATATAATTTATCTATACATTAATGTATATTTATAAATATATACATATGTAAATTTTATGTAAGTACTAAAACTGTGCTAATGATTGAAAAGACAGATAACTGCCTAACAAAATAACTGAGATTAAAGACTGCATGTGCTGACAGATTACAAATAATGTCTCCAACAAATTGAATAGGAAAGAAATAGTGAGGAATTACTAAAGTTAATGAAATATGGAAAAGGGATTATTTAACAAAATTAGGTAATCAAAAAACATTATGACTATAACCCAAAGGAATTTGAAATTCTATCAAAAAAACACTGCAAGAAGAAATGTAGAGGGAAAATATGGTTATTGACCCTAAAATTTTCAAATTTCAAGGAAATACTCTAAATCCATCTCTACATTTCATGAAATAAAAAAGTTGTTTTTAGTGAAAAATACTTAGTGACATATTTTAATAATTTTTTTCTTTTTTGAATGTAAAATCAGAAAAAATAGATTTACATACTTCATTTAACAGTTCATGAAAATCTGCTATTTTGAAAATTAGACATATGGGTCTAGGACATGCAGGTAGATTAGCACATTGGGAAGGGCAATTTAGGACTTTATGTTCTTTCTGAATGATGTCATCACTTTAAGACCACTAGACATGTGGGCTGATAAAGATCTTGCTTTAGAACTTATCCTGCATTTAACCTGTCCTGGATGTGTTTCCATTAGTACTGATGATTTTCCTTTTTCTTGAATGAAAGGGTCTTAATTTGTAAATTGGAAGCCAAAAGTCAAGAGACCTTTCAATCTCCATTCCCCACATAGTTCAATGGAAGAAATAAAAAATCTTTTCTTGCTTTTGACAGAAACCTCAACCCAATGTCAACACAGACAAAGCACACAGTCATTGTATTTTGTACCTACATAAGTAGTAGGCATATAGCTGGGCTAGTAAAATGAGCTCTTTTCTACCATCTGAGGGTTTGGCAGTTGACTGTCTATTTAAAGAACAGATAGTACTTATTAACAGAAAAGAGAATTACTTAGGCTAAAGTCTTCGTTTACTACCATATTAAACCAGAAAACCAATGTTTTTCATATTCCTCTATTAGAAAATACTCTGTTTACTGTATTAATATTAAAAAAGAAAAGAAAAGATGAACCTAAGTGTCCATATTTACCATTAAAATAAAAATAGATTTAGAGGTAACAGTATTATTCACATGACTGGCTTTCTCAAAGGCCTTACCAAAAACAAAACAAAACAAAAACCCGCAGAATTCAGTTCAAAGAGCCATTTATTTTCCCAATAAATCTGCAAATTATAGACCGAGTAACACTAAAACAGAAAGACACAAAAATTAGTTCCTGGAAGCAATATCAGTGCTTGAGGGTGGGGTTGGGGCAGAAAACCTGATACCTAAAGTAATCAATTAGCTTGAAGCCTCTACCAGTGTAAATACATTTAGATTCATTTACTTACTGAGCATTGTCTGCACAGTAGCAACCTGAACAAAGTGGGGCAAAAGAGGTGGAAAATATAATGACTGGTACAAAAGAAGTAAGAGGTAGGCTGGACAGGTGTAAAGCATGTGGAAGAAGGATGACTCTTTTTCTTATGACTAACTAGGCCAACAGCTGGCTGCTGGCTCCATTCCCTGACGGAGAAAACCCAGCAGAGAGCGCACACTGGAAAAGCATCAGGAAAACACGGTAAGTTCACTTTTGACCATACTGAGAATGAGGTTCTCAAGTGAAAATGTCAAGAAAATAGATATTAAGAGTCTGATCTGAGGGAGACATCTGGGGCTGCTGACATCTTCACTGGGTAATTAAAGCCATGAAAATGGGTGAGTTCACTCCAAATGTATGCTTACAGATAGAAGATGGCCCAAGAGAGTCATAAGCGACACCAATGAAAACACAAAAGGGGATCCACAAAGAAGAGACCCAACTTAATTTCCATCCAGGATAGAAGAACCATTTTTCTGACCTTCCAAAAATAGGATTATAGAAATTGTTTCACTCCCTTGGCCTTAAGGGTGTACTGCAGGGCTAATAACCAGAGTTTTAGGTGGCTTAGAGGAGTCCCCTTTTTTTTTTTTTAAGAGGAATCCTTTGTGCACATCCATATACAGCATGTTAAGCAATGGCAGGCAGCTATATTGTATGCAATATAGAGAGGTCCAACCAAGTAACTGACGGTGGAAGGCAGATTTCTCAAGTCACTCTCAGCTCTCAAGGTTAAATTATGGGAGGGCTGTCTCCATTGTACCTTCTTAAGGAAGTGAAATTGGGAGATTTAACCTGAATAATTCACATGAAAATAAAACCATTTGGGGCTTGTCATTGCTTAATGTAGAAATCCATCATTATTTTAAACAATTGGATACACTTAGATCTCCACTTTTACGACAGAAACTCAGGAGGCATGTAACTATATATTCATTCTCAGTAAAACTCTTTGTTGCCAAGAAAAGTATAAAAGCTAAGAGGTCGGAAGAAGAGTCTGCCTTCTCTCAGAGTGTGCAGTTTTGCGGTGACTTCACCAGATTGCAGAATACTTAACCCTGATCACACCTGGCTTTCTTCTCAACCATACAGTGCAAAGCTGTAAGTGTATTGAAATGACTTCCCTGAAGTATTTCACAGTTCCCTGTGATTTGAAAGAAACCCAATTCTTGAATGAAATGAAACATCCTTTGTCAGAAAATTAGCATCATCATTAGGGCCGGCATTACAGGAATGCATTTCAGGAACTAATAAAAGGTTATGCACAGTCCAACTGGAGATAAAAATACGTGCATTTCCTCCACAAAGGGGAAACTTCCCTGCAAGATCCAGGACCTCCTAGAAAATGCTACTATAAGTGGTAGTCTCCACTGGTCACAAAATGATCTCCTAATCCAGAGTAATCACAGCCTATGGAGGTTCTCCATTATCAAAATATTATTTAATTAGTGCAGAACCTGGTTGGCTCAGATTAAGTGGTAAATAAGTGTCCAAATCTTGATTTCAGCTCAGGTTATGATCTCAAAGTCATGAGACAGAGCCCCGCATCAGACTCCATACTGGAGTGGAGTCTGCTTAGGAATCTCCCTCTCCCTCTGTCCCTGCTGCCCCCCAGAATAAATAAATAAATAAAATATATGTATAATTTAATTAGAATAAAATAATTTGAATTTAGGCATAAATGCTATGTGTGACTCATAAGAGAATGATATTTTTGATGATATAAGAGAACCTTTGTTTTATCTACATATATGCATAGCCCACCTCTGAAATCCCTCTCTGCTACCAGTAAGAGCAACATTTACAATCAGCTTCAGAAAGGAAAGAGTCCTCTGGGTCCTCTCCCTGGGGCAACTTAACACAACATGACACATCTTTATCCTCGCTTTCGTGGTTGCATCTATAGGAATGTGCTAAGAACAGTCTCTGTCTTGCCTAAACTACATTCTGTCCAACATTAGCATGGAGCAGTGGGAAACTGTACCCTGCCCCCTTTTTAAGAAGTGAGAGGTAGAAGTTCTTTGCTTTCTGTTTTGATCTCATAGTGTGAATCTCTGTTCTTTCTCTCTTTAATCAGAGCAAAATATCTACTTTTAGTTTCATCCTTAGACTTAGGAAATTCTTCTTTGACCAGTCCAAAATGGTAGTGCCATAACAGAAGCATGTACAAGGCCCACTGTGGCAGAGAGGAGGCGGGGAAACTCTCTGCCTAGGGGAAAAAAAAGAACACTTAAAGACTAGAAGAACTTGCTCTCAAAGAATAAATATATGTTTTCCCATGAAGGCAAAGCAGCAAGAATACATTTGGTAAAGGAAACAGCATGTGCAAAGGCACATGAAATGGCAATATTTTCTTGGATAACTACAAAAAAAATTAATGATGTCTCAAGTGTAAGAAGTAGGGGATGAATCTAGTGGATAAGAACTCCAGCTATGAGCTATGTGCAATGCAAATAATACCAGACTTTATTCTCTGAAGGTGATGACTTTCAGTGAAAGTTTCAAAGCAAGGGAGGGTATGATCAGATTAGCACTGTAGTCTGACCATAAAGACGACCTCAATCAGAAGGCTCAGGGAACAGCTTTCTCAGGATAGGAGGCCAGTTATGTTAAACAATCCCTCGTTTGCTATCTACTTTACACCGAAAAATACAATGACTGTATATCACTTACAATATCAAAAATAGTCTAGACTTACACACACATGTCCTTGGACTCACTTCAACAGCTAAAGAAAGAAGTGATTTATAAGAAATGCTAGCAAACATATTTTTTTGGATGGAGAAGGGTGACATTTGTGCACAAGAAAATGCCAGAGTAAATAAATTAGCACCTTCAACCAAAAAATCACAGAATATATATTCTTTCTAAAGGGATTGAAAGTCAAAAGGCTTTAATTCCACATGAGGTACTATTCTTTCTTTAGTTAAAACAATAATAATATCACATGTTTTTTACATCTTTATAAATTATAAATTATTTTCAAATTTAATATCTCATATAATCAATACAACATCTCATGTAATGACCTAGAGAGTGAAATAGGGCCTACTCTTTTGTCTCCATTTCTTATGTATGTCAAAACTAAGGCCATGAAGCTAGCAGAAAGAGCAGAATCCAAGTAGTGGGTCTTGAATCCATGTCCTTAAACTTTAGGCTTATTGGGGTTTTTTAATTACTCAATACTACATATGTACAAAATGACACATTTGTTCACATCGTTTGCTTTAACAACTAAGGATTCCAGAAAATCAAGCTAACTAATTTTCAATGGATTGAGGAAGCTTACCTCAAGTTTTCCAATCTTTTTGTGCTCTCAGCAACCAAAGATGCTCAGGTAAACAGATCGTCTCGAAGACAAACCCACCAGGCACTCCCTATGATATCAGTACCATTTTCCTCCAATATTCCTGCTTCCATCTCATCTCCCCTCCCATTGAATTACCCCGTTTTTGTTTTGTTTTGTTGGTTTTTTTTTTTTTTAAGATTATTTATTTATTTAGGGAGAGAGAGAGTGAGTGCAGGAAGGAGCAGAGGGAGAAGGAAAAGCAGACTCCATGCTGAGTGCAGAGCCCAATTTCACAACCCCTAGATAATAACATGAGTTGAAATCAAGAGTCAGATGCCGGGGCACCTGGGTGGCTCAGGTCGTGATCCCAGGTCAGGGTCCTGCGATGGAGCCCCACATCAGGCTCCCTGCTCAGCGGGGGGTCCTGCTTCTCCCTCTCCCTCTCCTGCTCCCCCTGTCTGTGTTCTCCTGCTCTATCTCTTTCAAGTAAATAAATAACTAAAATCTTTATTTATTTGAGAGCGATAGAGAGAGACAGCAAGAGCAGGAACACAAGAAGGGGGAGTGGGAGAGGGAGAAGCAGACTCCCAGCTCAACAGGGGGCCCATGGGGGGCTCAATCCCAGGACCCTGGGACCATGACCTGAGCTGAAGGCAGACACTTAACCGATTGAGCCACCCAGGCACTCCTAAATAAGTAAAATCTTTAAAAAAAAAAAAAAAAAGAAAGAAAGAAAGAAAAAAATCAGAAGTCTAATCAACACATTAATAACAATAAGCTTTTTTTTCCAATTTATTTATTTTCAGAAAAACATTATTCATTATTTTTTCACCACACCCAGTGCTCCATGCAAGCCGTGCCTTCTGTAATACCCACCACCTGGTACCCCAACTTCCCACCCCCCCGCCACTTCAAACCCCTCAGATTGTTTTTCAGAGTCCATAGTCTCTCACGGTTCACCTCCCCTTCCAATTTACCCAAATTCCCTTCTCCTCTCTAACAATAAGCTTTAAATTGATATAGCATCTTTCTTTTTTGGAAACTCAAACTACGTTTGTGATTGCTTTACGGGGAATTGGTCGGGAGTTTTTGTAGTGTGTCTGTCTTTCACTCTACGGTGTTATTTGACTCCATGCTATTTTCTCTTTCTGACTCCATGCCTCTACCAAAAAAGTAGAACATGAAAAAGAAGGTGTCATGCGATCATCACATAATTAAAGTCCCCACCATTTCAATCTATCATACATGGTTTATGAGAGAGGAATGCCTAAAAAGCTGGATATTAATTCAAAAATTGAGTAAAAGCAAAGCACTGGTTAGTTCAGTTCTTTGAGTTCGCCTATGGGGTGGTGACCATCACTTTTCTGTTTGCCACTAACACCATTGTGTAGTATAAAAAAGCTGCAAAAGCTAGCGTTTGAATTACACAGTAGTCAAGCCAGATAATTAAATTTCCCTTCCGGAAAGAATATGTCCCTGCTGAGGAAACCTTATTGCATACTGCTGTTCATGGTGACCATTATCAAATTTGTAGGACATGTCTCTGTATTATAACGATTCATTTAAAAGTTATCATTACACAACCTAATATGGTTAGGAAAGGGAGCAAAAATTCCAGCATAGTTTGAAGGAGGATCTGAAATGCCCCCAAGATTTATTTAACAAAGTACATTCTAGCTCTTTATCAATGGCAAAAAGAGCAATTGCCCAAAGAGTTCTTGCTTTTCTCTAATGGATGGTAAATAAAAATCTTCTGCCATAGGAAAATTGCATCCAATCCCCTAGAAGCTTCTCCCAACTGTTCTTTTGAGATATTTCAGTGTATTGAGTTGTTTTTGCATACATGGAAGAAGTAATGGTGATCTACTAACATGAAAATCAGTTCTGTTTATTTTTAAGGGAATCTAATCCTCCTGTCAATTCTGCTTTTGTGAATATATTATTGCAAATGTTTCCTCAAATATTAAGTGGGCATGTTGATATATTTTTAATGAAATTTAAGAATGTACTGCATAAGACATATATACACTTTCACTAGATTCACAGCAATCTCTCTTAAGATTTTTGGCTATTGTGAGTAGCCCTCATGTTTTCCTTAGAGAGACAGAAAAAGAAAGACAGATGTTACTATTATGCTATGTGGACATAAAGTACATTTGTGTCTCTCAGTTCTGTTTGGTTTGATTCAGGTGGAACACCTGTAGAATGAATAGTGACTATATTATGCCTTTTTCAATTCCTCACAGAACCAGAGTTAATGCTCAAAAAAATTGCAAATGAAGAATTTGTCAATCATCAAATAATCACTGACAATCTTCTGTGTATCATACATGATTCTTATGCATTACAGAGAATAAACAAAGTATAAAATGAAAGGTTTGCTTTTAAAAACCCTATAACTTTGTTGGAAAGACAACAATATTAATATTTTCAAATGTTCAGGTATTTAAATTATATCATAAATTTTTTTAAAGATTTTATTTATTTATTTGACAGACAGAGATCACAAGTAGGTAGAGAGGCAGGCAGAGAGAGAGGGGAAGCAGGCTCCCTGCTGAGCAGAGAGCCCAACGCGGGGCTCGATCCCAGGACCCTGAGACCATGACCTAAGCCAAAGGCAGAGGCTTAACCCACTGAGCCACCCAGGCGTCCCTATATCATAAATTTTAATCCTAAATTATGATCATACAAAATTACTATCAAACTTTTATTTCTAATTCATCCTGTCTGTATCCCTTCATGTCCTTCTGAAAAAGACATTTTTTCCATCAGTAAGATTAACTTAAACATGAATGAAATAAAGTGAAATATAGAAGAGATACTGTAAGTTTAATGAATATAGGTCTTCCATAATATTTGTGTTCCCAGGGTGCCTGGGTGGCTCAGTGGGTTAAAGCCTCTGCCTTCAGCTTGGGTCATGATCCCAGGGTCCTGGGATCGAGCCCCACATTGGGCTCTCTGCTCAGTGGGGACACTGCTTCCCCTTCTCTCTGTCTCTCTACCTGCTTGTGATCTCTCTCTCTCTCTCTCTGTGTCAAATAAATAAATAAAATACTTTTAAAAAAAGATTTGTGTTCCCAAGTATTTTCCTGTTCTATATTCAAATATCATTTATTGCTAGAAGAAAGGGTATCATATAGTTTAAAATGTTAATACATTTTACTGACAAACTTGGGGGTGGGATTGCAGATAGGGTATTTTCAATCACTGAGAAAGCCTTAGTTGGGTACTTCAAGCAGCTGCTTTCTCGTTTTATCATTACTATTTTTTACTCCAACCAGAAATATTACATATCAGTCCCTTCTTAAAAACTTCACCTGGCTCATTGTCACACAGGACGGGATCCAAGCATTCTGTCTTGCCAAAGTAAGGTATTTCACAAATGAACTCTTATCTACCTTTGCAGTCTCATTTTGGGCAAAGGTAGATGGCAATTTTCTAGGCTGACTTTGAGAGAGCAGCGAAAGAGGGTCAGTCCTATTTTGGCTGAGAATGGAATCCCAATATTTTGAAAATATTCACTTAAAAAGGCTGATATCGGTACTTGATTCAAAAAAGAGTATTTTAACAGCACAAAAATAAGCAAGGAAGTTTAGATGTTATCAAGGAACCAAGAGCACTGAATTGAACAAATTCTGCAGCTGATTGCTTTTTATTAGAATACAACATATATCAGAGGAGTATAAATTGCAGACAGCTCATTATTAAACAGAAAGATGAATAAAAGCAGACTGCATTTTATCTAAGTTATCCAGCTGATCAATCAACTCAAATGAGACTCTCTATTACAGGGATATCAGCCAAACTGGCACTCCAATCACTGATTGATAGAGGAGAGTAGGATTAATTGTGGGTCATAAAGAAAGAATAAAACAACCATTCTTTTTTTTATTTATAAATCTCTTAAAGAGATGATATGTTCTTAGACAGTTAGATAAATAAGCAAGCATATCTAGGACATTCATTTCAAAAAATCCAGACCATTGCTTATGCTATTCAGGTAACAACAAACTATCATATAATCCTCTTTTAATCAACCAAAAGAATTTAGATTCCCAAAGACCCAACACCAATCCCAGGATTTATTATCTATGCTATTAAAAAAAAACTTTGAGTATCTATGAGTCCCTGGTTTACCCATTATATTGATACTCACAAACCATTTAATGGGCTTTGGACTACCCATGGGTTAGACTAGCTTTGTGCTTCCTTTAAGTTCTCTTGCCCCTTTGACTAGCTTGAAGGTCCCAGGGATGTTATGCTGCTCTTAAATGGGCAGTCTGAAATGTGCTGCAAGTGACAGATTATGGTCAGGAGCCAGCTGTTCACATATTTGATCAGCCAGCGGGAAATCTTTCAGCAGCTCTTAAATAAAAAATACAGGATGGTGTCAGTGTTTGGTGACACTGTTTTTAATCTTCACATTTCTCACTGACAGGAGGTAATGGTTATCCATGGGAGACCTGTCACATGACAACAGCTTCTTTACCACCAGGAGAGTCACAATATGGCCTCTCAAACTACCTTAACAGTCATAGCATCTTGGGCTTCTCTTTCTGAAAATGCTATCTCACACCAGGGAGGAAAAAAGAAGACTTTTAGTAGTTCTAGAATTCTTTTTAATTTCTAAATAATTGCCAAATGTCTTCACTAATCTTAACATTACTATAATCACATAAATTAAAACAGAACATAAGGTTTGATTTCTGTTCCAATGTTCCTAAAATTAGACCATAGTGAACTAATTTATTGATAGGTCAAATTGATCAAATAATTGGTAGTAAAGACTGACATCTACCATTCCAGTTACCACTCATGGGAAGTAAAACTTTTCTTTTGCTGCTGAACACGGAAGAATGGGTTTCATTAGAAGGTCCTATTCCAAGGAATGTTTTATCTCAAATTCTGTCACTGTTGCAGGAATACCTATCATCAATTTATAGAAGGTCCAGAGAGGACTTCATTGTATTATATAGTAATTCACTAAAAGTCAACATTTATAGTAATAACACAGAGTATTCAGGCACAATGAGAATATAAAGCTGAGGCTCAAGCAATATTTTTTAAAAAGAAAGTTTCAAAGCAAAATAAAACATTTATTTACTTCAAACAAAATCATAAGGAAGGAAGTCCAGTTCTTTATTCCCACAAGCTTAACTTGGGCTTTGTTGGTTTCTTTTCTAGTGATGATGAGGGACTATTAGGTATACAACATTATTTGTGAAGGTCATTACCACAATGATAGATAATTGTAGGAGAGCTTATTTCTGGTATGTGTATGTATGTGTGTGCGTGCACACAAGCATACATGTACATATGGTCAGGTGCTCTACTTTGTAACTAGAACACAGACCTTGAACATAAAATATATTCTGTAAACATATAAATCACAACTGGCTTGAAGCTTACCCTTGCCCATATAGGAATCTCCTCAGAATATCAGGGGATTCAGGGCTTCTAAACCTCAAACCTATTGACATTTTGGGCCAGATAATCCTTTGTTGAGAAGGATAGTCCTGTGCACTATAGGAGGTTTAATTTAACATCTTCAGCCTCTACCCACTAGATACCAATAGCCCTCCTCTCTCAACCCCAAGTTAGGACAACCAAAAATGTCTCAAATCATTGCAAATGTCCCCTAGGTGGCAAAATTACTCCCAGTCAAGAAGAATCACTGTTGATACCCACAGTTTTCCAAATACATCTTTTTTTTTTTTTTAAGTTTTTCCTTAAATTCCAGTTAGTTAACATCCAGAGTAATATTCATTTCAGGTGCACAGTTTACCAATTCAACACTTACATACAATATCCTGTACTCATCACAAGTGCACTCCTTAATCCTCATCATCTATTTAACCCATGCCCCACCCACTTCCCTTCTTGTAACCATCAGTATGTTCTCTATAGTTAAGAGTCTATTTCTTGGTTTGCCTCTCTCTTTTTCCCCTATGATCATTTGTTTTGTTTCTTAAATTCCACATATGAGTGAAACCGTACGGTATTTGTCTTTCTTTGAGTGACTATTTCACTTAGCAGTATGCTCTCTAGATTCATCCATGTTGTTGCAAATGGCAAGATTTCATTCTCTTTTATGGCCAGGTAATATTCCATTGTATAAATACATAAACCACATCCTCTTTAACCATTCGTCAGTTGATGGACATTTGGATTCTTTCCATAATTTAGTTTTTGTTGATAATGCTGCAATAAACACTGGGGTATATGTAATGTATCCCTTCGAATATTTTTGTATTCACTGGGTAAATATCTAGCAGTGCAATTGCTGGATCACAGGGTAGTTCAATTTTTTTAACTTTTTGAGGAATCACCATACTATTTTCCAGAGTGGCTATACTAGTTTGTAATTCCATCAACACTGTAAGAGGGTTTCCCCTTTTTTTCATATCCTCACCAACACCTGTTGTTACTTGTGCTATTAATTTTAGCCATTCTCATGAGTATGAGATGATATCTCATTGTAGTTTTGATTTGTATTCCTCCCATCCAAGTACTAACCAGGCCCGACCCTGCTTAGCTTCCGAGATCAGACGAGATCGGGCGCATTCAGGGTGGTATGGCCGTAGACTTGATTTGTATTCCTCTGATGATGAGTTATGTTGAGCATTTTTTCACGTGTCTGTTAGCCATTTGTATGTCTTCTTTGGAGAAATGTCTGCTCGTGCCTTCTGTCCATTTCTTAACTGGATTATTTGGTTTTTGGGGTGTTGAGTTTGGTAAATTCTTTATAGATTTTGGATACTAATGCTTTACCAGATATTTCATTTGCAAATATCTTCTCCCAATCCGTAGGTTGCCTTTTATTCTTGTTGATTGCTTCCTTTGCTGTGCAGAAGTTATTTATCTTGACAAAAATCCCAATAGTTCATTTTTGTTTTTCCCCTTGCCTCAGAAGACCTATCTAGTAAGAAGTTGCTATAGCCAATGTCAAAGAGATTACTGCTTGTGTTCTCCTCAAGGATTTTAATATTTCCTTATCTCAAATGTAGGTCTTTAATCCATTTTGAATTTATTTTTGTATATAGTATATGAAAGTTGTCCAGTTTCATTCTTCTGCATCTTGCTGTCCAGTTTCCCAACACCATTTGTTAAAGAGACTTCTTTATAGTTTGTCAAAAATTGTCAGCAGTTGGACAACAAAAAGAAATAAAAGCACACGAACTGGCAAGGGAGAAGTCAAACTTTCACTATTTGCAGAAGACATGATACTCTACAGATAACCTGAAAAATTCCACCAAAAAAAATGCTAGAACTGATAAATGAATTCAGTAAAGTCACAGGATATAAAAATCAACATAGAGTAATCTATTGCATTTCCACACACCAAGAATGAAGCAGAGAAAGAGAGTTTAAGAAAACAATCTCACTTACAATTACACTAAAAACCATAAGATACCTAGGAATAAACCTAACCAAAGAGCTAAAACACCTGTATCCTAACAACTATAAAACCCTGATGCAAGGTATTGAAGATGATGCAAAGAAATGGAAAAACATTCCATACTCATGGATTGGAAGAACAAATATTGTTAAAATGTCTATACTGCCCAAAGCAATCTACACATTTAATGTAATCCTTATCAAAATAATACCAGAACTTGTCACAGTTAGAACAAACAATCCTAACATTTTTGTGGAATTACAAGGGACCCCAAATAGCAAAAAACAACCTTGAAAAAGGAAAGCAAATCTGGAGGCATTACAACTTCAGACTTTAAGCTATATTACAAAGCTAGAGTGATCAATACAGTATGTTACCAGCACAAAAATAGATACATAGATCAGTGGAACACAATAGAAAACCCAGAAATGAACCCACAGTTACATGTTCAATTAATCTTTGACAGGAAGAATTTCTTACCCACCATTTGCCTCCCACATCATTCAGAATTGCCCTTTCTCTTCAACTGCTATCAGTTAGCACCACTAATGGCTACTAAAGATAGGAATCCTGGCTAGTGATCCACAAACTTTCTTATTAGCTGTAAATTGAGTCACAAATTTGGAGAGTAAGACATGAGTTGTCCACCTTCTTGTAAGTACATGATTAAAGAGAAATATACTATATCTTCTACCTTCTACACACCCACTTAGTTATGGCGTAAGTCTAGATAATAATATCCACACTCTAAACACACACACACACACACACACACACACAAACACACACAATGAAATACTATGCAGCCATCAAAAAACCCTGGAATCTTGCCATTTGCAATGACGTGGGTGGAACTAGAGGGTACTATGCTAAGTGAAATGTCAATCAGAGAATCACAATTATCATATTATCTCTGATATGAGGAATTGGAGAAGCAGGGTGGGGGTTCATGGGAGGAAGGGAGGGGAAAATTAAACAAGATGGGACCAGGGAGGGAGACAAACCATAAGAAACTCCTAATCTCAGGAAACAAACTGAGGGCTGCTCAGGGGCAGAGGAGGAGGGATAGGGTAATGGACATTGGGGAGGGTATGTGCTATGTGAGTGCTGTGAATTGTGTAATACTGAGGATTCACAAACCTGTACCCCTGAAACAAATTATATATTATATGTTAATAAAATAATAATGATAATGATAATAAATGATAATAATGATAAATAATAAAATAATAATGATAATAATTGATGATAATGATAATAAATAATAATGATGATGATGATAATAATAATATCCACACAAATAATCCATAATCACTGTTTTCTGGATTATCCATTCTTTATTAATACAGTATATAAGATGTTAATATGCCAGTTCCTTTTTTATAGTTTTAAATCCAGCATGAGTGAGTTAATCCTATACTTCTCTCCACTTGTATTTTTCATTGTATGCTAAATCAGGACAAATGAAAAACACCCAAAATTCTGCTTGGACACATCATGGTTTGTATATGGCAGAATGCATTCTAAATACACAGAAAGCCATTTTTTTTCCTCTCTCAACAAAAAAGAAAAAAATCCCGAGAAAGCAGACTCAGAAATAGCACACTAGAACTATTAGTCTGAAATGGAAGTATAGCCGTGGTATTCCACTCAGGATGAATTGAAGGCTTCCATTCTCAACAATCAAACTGCTTGGAGCTTTGAAAAAGTGGCTTTTAGAGTCCTAACTTCTTAAGATTTTAAAAACCATAGAGGCCAGTCTCAGCCAAGGTGCCCCAGTCCATGTGTGTTTCAGTAGGACATCAGTTAAGCTTCACTCAAAGTATTTATTGACTCTTTAGGCATACTGTGCAGGCAGCAAACAAAAATTTTAGCGTTTCAACCATTGTATAAATACCTTTGTTTCTGATCAGCAGGAAACATGTAAATAAATGCAATGAAGAAAAGAAAGACACTGAATTTTTTAAAATGTTATAGAGGATTGGCTTATATGTTTTTTAAAAACAAAATATAAATATTTATCCTTATAACTAGTTGTTCAACAGTTCTAAGTGCAACTTTATTTTGGTTATTTTTACCCATAAGTTTCTAATTATTTATATCTACAAGGGCTTTGAATTCTATGCTTTTAATATACCTACAGTGCTTAGAAGAGAATAATATATGTGAAACCAAAGTTACTAGGAAAGTAGAATACTTAATCATAGTGGATAAATATATAAGCCTTATTATTATATCTTTTAAGCTGTATTATTTTGTTCATGGCCCAATTTTTTCATTTATAGTGGTTTAAAACTCCTGTTTAAAAGGAGTTAGGTAGACAGGTAAATAGATAGATAGATAGATAGATAGATAGACAGACTTAAAATCTTAGAATTTCCAGGACACATGTTTTCCAATGCTACTTGCTCTAATGAAAGGATATTGAAATCAAGGAAATTGTTTTGACCCATAGCCAAGAAAAAGTCATGAACAGTTATTTCAGCAGATGATTTTTTAAAAAAAGATGATCCACTAACTTGTAGAGAGTATAAAAGCTTTGACTTTCATCTTTATAAGTAAAAGTTGAACTCTTACTGAAACTGAAAATAAATGAATGATAGATAAGAAATGAGATAAAATTGGAAATACTCTTCTGTAACTTACTGGCATCACCCATGAAGTGACTTGGTCTTATTTGACAATGAACTTAGATTAGTTAAAAATGTACTTTCAGAGTCATCACTAATTTTTTTTAAAGGAACTATAATTGATATGCAAAGACAGGAGATAAAATGGAATAACATAAAATAAGAGAAGGCATAAAAAAAGGGGAAATAAAAGAAGTAAGAAAAAAATGTAATAAAGAGAAAATAGTTTCAAATATAAGATATATTACCTCACTATATGAATAATCACTTTAAATGTGAATGATCTAAATATACCAATTAAATGACAGAGATTGTCAGAGTGCTTAGAAATAAAAAACAAGATTCAGTATGTTGTGTACAAGAAACTCACTTTAAATATAGACTCAGAAAAGTTGAAAGTAATGGGATGGAGGAAGGTACAGCATGCTAGCATGCAACAAAAGAAAGCTATAACTATAATTATAGACAAAGCACACTTTAAAACAAGTAAAATTATGAAGGGTCTTTTAAAGAGTAGCATTGTGTATGATAAAGGGGACAATTATCTAGAAAACATAGTAATCCTTAATGTGTATGCATCCAGTGTACAGCATTAAAGTACAGGAGGCAAACATGATAGAACTTTAATGTGAAATGGACAATTTGACC
Organism: Neogale vison; assembly: GCF_020171115.1. NCBI lineage: Eukaryota > Metazoa > Chordata > Mammalia > Carnivora > Mustelidae > Neogale > Neogale vison. Next base: position 45,396,987 of record NC_058099.1, read on the forward strand.
ATTATTAGTCATAACTTCAACACGTCTCTTTCAAATCATTGATAGATCGAGCAGGCAGAAAATCAATAAGAACATAATTGGACCTGAATAGCACTACCTGGCAGTTTAATCTAATTTCTATTTACAGATTAACCCACCCCAAAACAGCAGGATACACATTCTTTTCACACTGAGCATTCACCAATATAGACCACATTCTGGGCCATAAAACACAGCCTAACAAATTTAAAAGAATAGAATTCATACAATGTATGTTCACAGACCACCATGGCATTTAACTATAAATCAGAGAGAGAGGCAGAAAATCCAAAATGTTTGAGAAGTAAATAGCATACTTCTAATGGTCAAAGAAGAAGTCTCAGGAGAATGTTATTTTAATTGAACTAAGAGAAAATAAAAATATAACTTATCAAGGGGCACCAGAGTGGCTCAGTCAGTTACGTGTCCAACTCTTGATCTAAACTCAGATCTTGATCTCAGGGTCATGTGTTCAAACCCCACATTGGGCTCCATCATGGAGCCTACTTTAAAAAATTAAAATTCATGAAAATTTGTTTAATACAATTAAAGTAGTGCTCAGAGGGACATTTATAGCATTAAATGCATGTATTAGAAAAAAGGGATGACCTAAAAACAATAATCTAAATTTCCATCTTAGGAAACTAGAGAAAGTAGAGTGATTTACACCTTAAGGTAGTAGGAGGAAATAATAAAAAGTAGAGCATAAATCAATGAAAAAAAAACAAATTTTTAAAGATTTTATTTATTTATTTGACACAGAGAGAAAGATCAGAAGTAGGCAGAGAGGCAGGCAGAGAGAGAGGGAGAAATAGGCTCCCTGCTGAGCAGAGAGCCCGATGCAGGGCTCGATCTCAGGACCCCAAGACCATGAAGTGAGCCAAAGGCAGAGGCTCAACCCCCGAACCACCCAGGCGCCCCCCCCCAAAAAAAAATTTTTTTTAAGTCAATAAAACCAAAAGCCTGCTATTTGGAAAATAGTAATAAAACTGATAAGCCTCTATATCGGGCAACCAAGTTAAAAAGGAGAGAAGACATGAATTATCAACATCAGAAATTAAAGAGAGGTCATCCGTATTGATCACCTAGACACTAAAAAGATAATAAAGAAGCCCTTTAAACACCATAGCCATGAATTAGAAATGAACCAATTCAAAGACACAATCTACCAAAAGACATATGAAGATAACTGGATAATCAGCATGAACCTATTAGTTTAAAAAAATTAAACCAGTAGTTAATAAATTTCTGTAAAGAAAGGACCGGGCCAGATGAATTTTACCAAATAATTAAGTAAGGAATTATGTCCATTCTTCACAAACTCTTCCAGAAAATAGAAGCGGAAGGAACACTACCTAACTTATTCTGTGGGTTAATTTACTCTAGCCACATTGGCATCTTTGGTCTTACTTAAATAAACTTGGCACACTTCTACCTCAGGGTCTTTACACTTTCTCTCCCTCCTACCTGGACACTCTACCTCAAAATGTCCATATAGTCTATTTCTTTATTTCCTTGAAGTTTTTATTCTATGGGATCTGACTATATTTAAAATAGCAATAATTTTGCACCTTAACCACACTATTTATTCCCTTTCTTTGCTTTTTTTTTTGCTTTTTTTTTTTTTCCTTTTTTGTTCCTTTTCCTCACCACTTAGCTCTATCTGGCCTATTATATATTTTACCAGACACCAGTTTTCTGTCTCCTCTCATGGGACAGTCCATAAGGATACAAGTTCTGACATATTTTGTTCACTGTTGCATCTTCGGTAGAATATTCAATATTCAATAGAATCATAATAATATTTGCTGAATATATAACCATAATTGTTGTGTAAATGAATGGATGAATTGTGCGAAACAACATTGGACTTTTTTCCTAAGCCTGATTTACTTGTAAAGAGTAACTCAAGAGCTACAGACAACTCTTTTTTCTTTAGAACTCTTCCTATAACAAAATTAACTATAGGTTTTCTCCTAAATTAATAAGTGATGTGAATGTCTGTGTGTCTTTTGAAGAGTAAAATTCACCATCAATCTTATTATAACTTTTTTAATTTAAACCATTTATATTCCATTTAATTATATACTTTCTTTATATTTAATATTACCTTATATTGTTATTTAATTTTAAATATTTTATAATGGGCTAATAAATGTGATTCTATATATAAATCTTAGCATGGGGTTCCAGGCACGTAATAATTTCTCAATAAATTTAGCTCTTTAAGTTTGTCCTCAGGGAACGTGTGCCTGCTATTTGTATAAACAGTCACCAGATGGCACTCTGGTTCACTTTGGTGAAGACAATTCATGTATTTCTTTTCCTGGAGACTATTCAGAAAATTAAGTCTTAGCCATCACCTTTTACTAGCCAAACTCTTCAGTTTTAAACACCAAACATTAAAATTGACACAGCTAACCCTTTTATATACTAGAAACAGAAATCCATGACCATCATCACTATCTCAAATGGACATACAAAGATCCTACATTGTTTAACCCTGAAATACTCTATTTTTATATTTTACATATTTTAAATATTATTTAAGGTCCCTAATTCAGTGAATTTTTCTATCTCTCATTCTGCAAACCAAATATCTGGAAATCATACTTGATACCTCTATTCCTATTATCCACCAGTTTGGTTTTATCACCAAATTCTGTTAACTTTATTGGCTAAATATTTCTCAAATCCATCCATTTCTTGTCCCTCTCTATTGCTTCTGCCATAACAAACTAAAATAAATTCTTCACAGAACTAAACCTGATCATATTAGATGCCTGCCTTCCCTTGAATACCATTGTTCTTATAATAGAGATGAAAATCTCAATATGTCAGTCAAGACCCTCCATGCTTAACTCCCACTCTTTCCCAGCTCTCCTTGTCCAGGTGCTCTGATATACTGTACCAAGCTCCCTTCTTATATCCTAGTGTCTCTGGCATGCTTTTCTCACTTAAATGTCGCATGCTCAACCACACCCACCTCTTCACCTGCTTAATATTCTTTCTAAACATTAAATGGTCAGATAGAAAAGTAAATCTTACTTCTTTATAGAAGATTCCCAATCTTTTGTGCCACCAATTGTTATTTATCATCATTGGACTATCTTCCATTTTTCCATTTACACTAGTTTAGAGTTTTAATTAATTTTGTGAGTGTTTAATTATAGTCTTTCTCTTTCTTAATCATCTATGAGCTCCTTAAAACAGAGATTATGTCTGATTTTGCTCTTATTTAACCCTAGCCTCTGTTTGGTACCTGGAACATTGAAACATTCAATATATATATGTCAGGTGAATGAATGGAAAAAAAAAATTTTTTTTTTAATTTTAAATCCCAGTATATTTAACATATTAGTTTGGGGCATACAGTACAGAGATTCAACAACTCCATGCAGAAAACTTCTTTGTTGACTGCCATTAACCTGATTCCTCTCCAACAATTCCTAGTCTCTCTTTGTCCCATATTTCTAGTTCCTGGAAGAGAAAATCTGACTATCCCTGCTTGGATCACATCCAACCCTGGATCAACAAACTATGGCCAGAAGTTTAAGGTTAAAAGTAGAAATGTAATCACTACAGGTTCATATATTTTTTCCCAGAAAAGGGGAGATTACTTTGGGCAGCTCACTGAAGAAGTACCTACTACAAATCCCTACCTCACTAAAATGTTACAGGGAGTAAACTAGATGTCATACTTATAGTATTCTGCACAGTGTGGAGTATTTGTTAGACACTTCAAAGACTTGTTTTTGTTTTCAGTTATGTTTTCAAGTATTTTACACACACATAGATTAGAAGTCTGCCCTCAAATATTTCAACATAGATGTTTTTCTCTGGTCTGGAGCTATAAAATCTTCAAAAAGGCAAATGACTTATACCATGTATCCATAATATTTAATTATCTGGCATGGATTATAAATTGGTGACCATTTGTTAACAATCATATATTGAAAACCAATTATCCACGAAGCACTAACTTCATAATAAATAGTGGATAAGTAAACCCCACACCCAAGGAACTCATAACCAGAGTGGTAAAAGATAAGCAATCAGGATGAAATAAAAGGTCTTACAAGAGAGCTGTGCACCAAATACCACAGAGGTACAAAGTGGGAACTACTCAATAAAATATAGACAAGCAGATTCTTCCAAGGGTATTTAAATGTATACATGAAACATTCTCCTGCATAAATTGCTTTTGGGTGTTCTCTTTCTTCATAGGACAAATGTAGGGGATATTCTCTTTTCATTCAAAAAATCTTACGTAGGTCTATCATTCATAAATGCCAGGCATCTTATAGTCATAGAAAACCTAGACCCCCATGTACATCTCCCTCTTTCCTACAAAAACCCATTTTCCTATGATCTAATGGTAAAAAGGCTTCCCTGGTAGTTTAAGTCTTATAAAAATTAGAAATAGAAGGGCACCTGCGTGGCTCCATCATTTACGTATCTGCCTTCGGCTCAAGTCATGATTCCAGGACTATGGGATCTCCCTTAACCCCATTCCCACTCCTCCTGCTTGTGATCTCTAAATAAATAAATAAATAAATAAATAAATAAATATCTTTTTAGAAAAATTAGAAATAGAAGGCAGATACTAACAAATGGAGACTATACTGTCCGTTTCATGACCTTCAAGAATACACTCTCTCCTTAAATTCCTTGACTCCTAAGACTTCACAATGATTTTGAATTTTTTTTCAAAGTGATCAATATTCTAGTTTACTCAGTTTAAAATAATCAAGCTAACAAAGTAGTTCAAATACTGACTTAAAAGCAATGGTGAACTGCTATTCAACATAGTACTAGAAGTCCTAGCTTCAGCAATCAGACAACAAAAAGAAATTAAAGGCATCCAAATCCGCAAAGAAGAAGTCAAACTATTAACTTTGCAGATGATACGATACTGTATGTGGAAAACCCAAAAGGTACCACTCCAAAACTGCTAGAATTTGTACAGGAATTCAGTAAAGTGTCAGGATATAAAGTCAGTGCACAGAAATCAGTTGCATTTCTTTACACCAACAACAAGACAGAAGAAAGAGAAATTAAGGAGTCAATTCCATTTACAACTGCACCCCAAACTATAAGATACCTAGGAATAAACCTAACCAAAGAGGCAAAGAATCTATACTCAGAAAACTACAAAGTACTCATGAAAGAAATTGAGGAAACTACAAAGTACTCATGAAAGAAATTGAGGAAAACACAAATAAATGGAAAAATGTTCCATGCTCATGGATTGAAAAAACAAATATTGTGAAAATGTCTATTCTACCTAAAGCAATCTACACATTTAATGCAATCCCTATCAAAATCCCATCCATTTTTTTCAAAGAAATAGAACAAATAATCCTAAAATTTATATGGATCCAGAAAAGATCTCGAATAGCCAAAGGAATATTGAAAAAGAAAGCCAAAGTTGGTGGCATCATAATTCCAGACTTCAAGATCTATTACAAAGCTGTCATCATCAAGACAGTATGGTACTGGCACAAAAACAGACACATAGATCAATGGAACAGAATAGAGAGCCCAGAAATAGATCCTCAACTCAATGGTCAGCTAACCTTCAACAAAGCAGGAAGGAATGTCCAATGGAAAAAAGACAGCCTCTTCAATAAATGATGGTGGGGAAATTGGACAGTCACATGCAGAAAAATGAAACTGGACTATTTCCTTACACCACACATGAAAATAGACTCAAAATGGGTGAAGGACCTCAATGTGAGAAACGAATCCATCAAAATCCTTGAGGAGAACACAAGCAGCAACCTCTTCAACCTCAACCACAGCAACTTCTTCCTAGGAACATCGCCAAAGGCAACAGAAGCAAGGGCAAAAAGGAACTATCGGGACTTCATCAAGATCAAGAGCTTTTGCACAGCAAAGAAACAGTGAACAAAACCAAAAGACAACTGACAGAATGCGACAAGATATTTGCAAATGACATATCAGATAAAGGGCTAGTATCCAAAATCTATAAAGAGCTTAGCAAACTAAACACCCAAAGAACAAATAATCCAATCAAGAAATGGGCAGAGGACATGAACAGACATTTCTGCAAAGAAGACATCCAGATGGCCAACAGACACATGAAAAAATGCTCCACATCACTCGGCATCAGGGAAATACAAATCAAAACCACAATGAGATACCACCTCACACCAGTCAGAATGGCTAAAATTAACAAGTCAAGAAATGACAGATGCTGGCGAGGATGCGGAGAAAGGGGAACCCTCCTACACTGTTGGTGGGAATGCAAGCTGGTGCAACCACTCTGGAAAACAGTGTGGAGGTTCCTCAAAAAACTGAAAATAGAGCTGCCCTATGACTCAGCAATTGCACTACTGGGTATATATCTTAAAGATACAAACGTGGTGCTCCAAAGGGGCACGTGCACCCGAATGATTATAGCAGCAATGTCCACAATAGCCAAACTATGGAAAGAACCTAGATGTCCATCAGCAGATGAATGGATAAAGAAGATGTGGTATAAAAAATTAAAAAAAAAAAAGAAGATGTGGTATATATATACAATGGAATACTATGCAGCCTTCAAAAGAAATGAAATCTTGCCTTTTGCGAAGACGTGGATGGACCTAGAGGGTATTATGCTTAGCGAAATAAGTCAATCAGAGAAAGACAATTATCATATGATCTCCCTGATATAAGGAAGTGGAGATGCAATTTGGGGGGTTTAGGGGATAGGAAAAGAAAAAATGAAAGATGGGATCAGGAGGGAGACAAACCATAAAAGACTTAATCTCAAAAACCAGACTGAGGGTTGCTGGAGGGAGGGGGGACGGGAGAGGGTGGTGGGGATATGGACATTGGGGAGGGTGTGTGCTATGATGAGTGCTGTGAAATGTGTAAACCTGGCGATTCACAGACCTGTACCCCTGGGGATAAAAATACATTATAGGTTTATTAAAATTTTTAAAAATTAAAAAAACTATGATCAGTTGTTAAATGGGTAAAAAGTTTAAATTTTTAATATGTAATTAATATTATTAAATGTTATTTGTGGAATAAACTTGATATAAACTTTAAAAAAAAGCAATGGTGAAATCATGTGGCAGAAAAAGAATGTGAATTTCAGCAAGGTCTGGTTCTAAATCAGTGGACTGGATATAAAACATTTTAAGCACTTGCAGGATTTCAATGATTAGGCTTGTTCATATACTCTCTTTTCCTTTGCAAATTTTAGGTAGATCTAAATCTTACAAAATCTGCGGCCAATTCCACTGAGCAAGTACCCACAACTCCTGGGCAATGGGTTGTCCTTCCAACTTTTAGTGAATTCAAATTCCCCCACATATTCTGAGTCATGGTAAATCATTTGAGAATCAGTGGTAAATGTTAGCTAGCTGCTTCTGAGAAGCTAATACTATTTGTACCCATCCTCAAAACAAATTCTCTTTACTTTTATTATCTGCACTTCTCTGTTTCTCCTTATCTTATACTTTTTGGTTAAACATTGCTTAATGAGATTTTTCCCCAAGCAATCAATTCATTTTAGAATAAATTTGTCTTCCTTTGCTTTGTTAATCCACCACCCAAAAGTGGAAAAAATTACAGTGTATCTTTATTTAAAATTTTGTTTACAGTAAAAATGTACTAACTTCAAATAGTACAAAAAGAAAAACTCTCATCTTGTGCAATATGTTACTAATAGAAATATGAAAAGCCCACAGTGAAAGTCAAACCCCAATAAATGAACATACTATCCTCACATGATCAACTGCACACACTGTAGCTCAACCCTCTGACTGAATGCACATATGTTCAGAGCAAATGCTCATAAATTTGCATTCTTGCCTATTGCTCCATTGATCTGGCCTTCTAAATATGCTTGTCTTAAAGACAAAGCAACCCAACAATATTCAAAATCAGTAAGAAATAAATGAAGCATGGTCATATATCACTGGGAGAAGAAAAGATCTGATACAATTAGAATAATGAAGTAGACTAACATGGGTACAGAGAAAGACCCAGAATAGCACATAAGACAAACTCTAACACCAAATGCACAAATGACACCAGTAATGGGAGTAAAGGAGATGTTCTGACAACTACATCTGTTACTAAAATAGATACCATGACAAATAAAAATAGCAAGAACAAGTCCTGTAATGGGATTAAGACAGAGCATAGGAAACTAATGACTGAGGATAAAGACAAACGGGGTGACAATGGCAGGTAGTGTGACAAATGAAATGCTTGGATAAGCAAAATTCAGGAAACCAGACAGCTGAAAGACCCAAGACCAAGACTGAGACAAATCTGTCAGCAATACAGATAGCATCACACTGTGCTAGAAGACAGTGCTAAATTATAAATGTTAATGATAGATGGATTCAGCAAAGCCATAAGCAGAACAAAAGAAATGAAATGGAAAAACACCCTTGCTGCAGTGTTTGATATAGGTCTTCATTTAAGGAAGCTATAATAGTCATGTTCTCTTCTGAAGGGGCCATCTTTGATTTCACATAGATTGACAGTGCGCCATTTTGTGCCGCCAACTATATTCTACCATTGTTCTTTAGTTAGTAGGAAACAGTACAGATCTTGAACTCAGCAGTAAAATAGTCATCACAAATTAAGAAGAGAGAAGGAAGAAATGAGGAATAAAGAAAGAAAACAAAGGGCAAAAGGAGGAGATGAGGCTAAAATAAGAAGAGAAAAGGTAAAAGGAAAGGAACAAAGGTAGGAGAATTTTAAAATCAACTGTTCCAAGTACTTACGGAGCAACTACCTTGTGACAGATACTACACAAGGCAGTAGAGAGAATGTGGTAAGAAAAAGTTATCCTGGTTTCGGGACTCATGGAGCTTATAATCCAGCAGCAGAAAAAGACCTTCATCAAACAACCACACAAAGAAATGTAAAGCTGAAAGGCTGATAAGTGTCATGGAAGAGTGCATAACACTCTGAGTGCACAGAGCAACGATTACAGGAGGCCAGGGACAACTGTTCTAAGGAATTGATCATGAAGCTGAGATCTAAAGGTGAAAAAATTAGTGAGAGCGGAGGACCAAGAGAAGGAGGGGTCAGGGCTGACAAAGAGAGAAACTGAGGGAATCTGGCACGCCTAATGAGGCTGGAGGATTTAGCGTTCATTCAGGCTTTTTTATCTTTATCATAAGAGCAGTAAAAGCCATTGGAAGTTTTAAGCATAAAACTAGCACGATCTCCATTTACTGAGTGGTTACTACACCAACCATCATAGGCTGGCCCACTGTCCTCACGCATCTCTTCACTCCCTCATTTTCTCCATCTGCCATGGAAGCCTTCCCTCGCATCTGGCATGCCAGACTTCTTTTCAACTCAAGGTCTTTACATTTGCGGCTCCCTCTGCCTGGGACTCTTTTTCCCAATGCCCACATGTCCCACCCCTCACATCCTCTCAGGTGTCTGCTCAAAGGTCTTCTCAGACAAACCTTTCCTTAAAAAACCAAACTCAGGGACTGCTAACCCCACTCCTCTTTATGTTCTTGACCTGCTTTATCTAGTTTCACTATTCTTATCACTACCAGAAACTATATTTTAAGTTTGTCAATTTGTAAAATTGATGAAACACCCATGTGCCTCCATACATGTGCGTGCACACACACACACACACACACACAGAAAAACAGAATTTGGATCCAGGAAGGCAGGGATGTTATTGCTAACTATGCCAGGTACATGATAATGCTCTGTGAGTATTGAATGAATGAAGAAACGATTCATAAAGAATGAGTTCTGACTGTCACTTAGATTACAAGCACTCGAAAGACCTATATTCTGGCCCTGGCACTTCTGTTATCTGCATTCTCTTCACAATTTTATCCACACAAGACAGCCTCCAATTTAGAAAGAATTATAAATCTGAATCACCTACTTACCTTTCCTACTTGCCTCAGAACACAAAAGTATATGGAGAGAAGCATGTATATGAGATTATTCTGTATCATGCATGCTCCAAAGAGGAGATTTGCAACATCACAGGCAGGACTGGTAAGATTAGAGATATTATTTATAAAAATGGTGTTGACATCCAGATTGAAAAATATGCAAATACATAAAGAATAGAAAATTATTGTATCACCAGAGTCTACAGGGGGACAGACAAAAACCCAAAAGTATTGTCCTTACATTGCTGAAAACCAGCATGGAGATGAATTATCTCAAAGATCCAGGGTGATTAAATACCACGAACATGTATTAAGTGCATATTTATTCATCAATACTTATTAATATACATTAATATACACATTAATATGCGAAGCCACCATGGTAGGTGTTGGGACAAAACTGAGCCATGCTTTTAGGTACATTCTATAACATTGAGGAAGACAAATTCTAATTCTGGCTTTGAAAAGACAATTACAGAGAGGAAAAAAAGGAGTCTAAGACAGGTGTGAAAGAAATGGATCACCATAGGGCCTGGAGCAAGAACAAGAACACAAATCATCCAGGGCGCCTGGGTGGCTCAGTGGGTTGAGCCGCTGCCTTCGGCTCAGGTCATGATCTCAGGGTCCTGGGATCGAGTCCCGCATCGGGCTCTCTGCTCAGCAGGGAGCCTGCTTCCTCCTCCCTCTCTCTCCTGCCTCTCTGCCTGCTTGTGATCTCTCTCTGTCAAATAAATAAAATCTTAAAAAAAAAAAAAAAGGAACATAAATCATCCAAATTAAAATGAGAATCTACTGCTTCGTCACCTATAAAATAAAGACCAGTCAATAAATATATCTTTTTTTCCTTTTAAAGGCAAATAAACAAAACCAGTATCTTGTACATGAGATTCTTTTTTTTTTTTTTTTAAGATTTTATTTATTTATTTGTCAGAGAGAGAAGGAGAGAGAGCGAGCACAGGCAGACAGAGAGGCAGGCAGAGGCAGAGGGAGAAGCAGGCTCCCTGCTGAGCAAGGAGCCCGATGTGGGACTCGATCCCAGGACGCTGGGATCATGACCTGAGCCGAAGGCAGCTGCCCAACCAACTGAGCCACCCAGGCGTCCCTGTACATGAGATTCTTAATGTAGTTATAAAAGAGGGAGAAGGCAGAAGAAATGCACAGGAAGAGGAAGTTGTCCACTCATGGTTGAAATCTGTGATCAGTGAGGGATAACTTTTTTGACCTTCTGGCTCTCTCTTATATAAGGACTTCAAAAGGTCTTAACCAGAACAGACCTCATGCAGAGGCAATAACCACCTCACTGTACGTTGTGATACGAGGATTGTCAAAAACACTCTTGCCTGAAATTCCCATGTTGAGTCACTTTATAGGCTAGAATATTGATGTCCTCTACTAAAATGCAAATATTTTAAATATTATGGCAACTGTCATTCAGAGTGTGGTCAATGAAGCAGCAGCATCACCTGAGACAACTTAGAAATACAGATTCCCAGATTTCACCCAGACTTGCTGAATCAGAGTGTGCCTTTTAAGAAGATCTCTGGGTGAACTACACCACATGAAACCTTAAGACACAATTTTGCATGTGCACACGTGCGCGCGTGCACGCACACACACTCGCACACACGCACACATGCACATTCCCCTGGAAGGTAATTCAGTAAAAGTTTGCTTGTCTCTTATACTTAGAGTATATTCACACTATCTTAAAAAGAACACAGAATTCCTAAATTTAACTTAACAACAACAAACCAGCATTTGTGAATTAAGAGTAATAGGAAAGTTATGAATCTTGGGACACAGCCAAAATGGCAAGCCAGAGGCTGACAATAGTCCGAGTATTTATAGAATCAGGGTCTGACAGCGAGCATGAGCTCCGGCATACTGAGCTAGGGAAGAAACAGGCAAGGAGGGGAGGAGGAGGAATGAAAAGGCACGGGGGAAGACCACTTTATGATTCTCTTGATGGGTATCCCCAGGGTTTATGCAATTCGCCAACAGATTTGCTTCGAGGTGCCATTTTACAATAAATTAACAATTCCCTAATTTGCCCATCCCTTTCAGAGAGAGTAGGCAAGGCATACGTAACCCTGGTTTAGGAGTTCTCTAGCTTCTAGGCCTCTCTGGGCTACTAACTCGCTTGGATGCTCTGTAACAAGGCACTTAGCTCTCTGGGCCGTGGCCTCTCACCTGCAGAGAAGACGTTTGCACGGCAAGCTCTCTCCGATGGTTTCCAGCTAGAGCATGCCATGATTCTAAATGGCATCTTACCAACATATGCCAAATCATGTTAGAATCACACATTTCCAGCCAGACAGTACATTCAACTGCTGCTAAGGAAACTGTTTTCTTTCAAAAAGAGACTATGTGCCCTATGAAGATGCTATTTGGTGGAAGGGCTGCTCTTAAATGGTGTACCTCTTTTTATTTTGTACTCACCTGCCCCTCCTTCTTCTCCCCTTCAAAGTGCTACCCTCTTTACTAACAGACATTCCCTCAGAGTCAGTACCTGAGTGAAAGAATGCATAAGGGAGCTCGAATTGAAGCAGTAGAGCTATTAAGTATATATTGTATAAACACACTCAAACATATATTCACATATGTGCGGCTGCATATTATATATAAGTTTTGAATAATACTTTTCTTGTCAATCCTAACCATTCACTAACTTTTCACTTAAAGTTAACTTAGTTGTAGCGATCACGGAAATTAATGGAAAGTATCTATGTCTCTGTATATGGAAAACACATTAGCCTGAGGGACATCTCTCACCAGGAAATTACTAAAGGAGATTGGCAGAAGAGACATGGCCTCTGGGTGGAGTGGAGAATTCTCCCAGAACAGACTTGTATAATGCATGGGCATCCCCCCAGGAAGTCCCCAAAATCCTGGGAAGATGATCCAATAAAAAGCTACCTCCCTTAACAAGACATGGTGAACATCTGGAATTGTTGAATTTGTAGGGTTAATTATGGAAAGCTTTAGGGGGAAATATAGTTGTTTTTTTCAAATGCTCTCATGAAAAACTTTTTTTTTATTAACTTCATGTTTTGATGAGAGTAGGATTAGCAACAGTATCTAATGGTTTACAACACTGATAGAATGAGAAAGGATTATTCATGGAAGGGTAACACCGACATTATACTTGGATTGGTTGAATTGGGATCCATTTTTAACTAATGACATCCTTGGTTAGACTTGCAGTGGATAAGAGAGTAATAAGATCCAGGAAAAAAAAAAAAAAAGTCTCTGCCCTTTTTGCAAGTATCCATCCATGCTGGAAAGAATAAATGAAACACAGGTGTTTCCACATGGTACCTCACAAGAATTCTCCCTTAAAAAATGGTCTCAGTTTCTCTCCAGTCAGTAGACTCACTCCAGGATCTAAAGTTCCCAACTGTGGCTTCTGAAAACTCCCTCTTGCCTTGTCATTTGAAAGCCTAGAGAAAACCTGCTTGATTAAGCATTCCACTGTATATTCTTTCCACATTTCCATTCTTTCATCAATGTATTTCTTACAATGGCCGCTGATGGTTTTCTTTTTATTCATTGATCACTGGTGGAAGCATCAAGCTCCTGGTCCACATATTTGCAGCTGGTGACACAACCATGTTATTTCACAGGCTCTGCTTTTTCTTTCTCTTTGCTGCTCAGCTCAACTCTACAAGCGCAAACATCTGAGTAGCAGCAGGACCTGCTGGTCTGAGCACAAGTCTGGGAGTCAGTAACTTTGAGTTCAAATCCCAGCTCTGACACATGTTTGTTCTGAAGATGTGAGCTGTCCTATAAAAGCACTCTCCGTGGTATTCACACAAGCCTGGAAACAACTGTGCTTCTGTGCTACCACAAAGAAATCTTTCTTGCAGCTGGGCTTATGGCATTTTCAATAGTCATCTGATGGAGGTTTGGTCTGCCACAAAAAGTGTAGTGTAAGGCAGAGTGCAAGTGGCCCAGCATGCCCTTCAGTGAGAATGACTTTGACTGCTCAGTCCAGGAGGTGGCAAAAGGAGGATTTCAAGGTCAATTTCCTCACCTTTCAAACCTGTGATTTCATATTAGAGGATCAGGCTGTCAGCCTTTCTGTGTCAACAATTCTCTCTGGGAACGTTAATGTCACTTCGAAGCTTAATAATGACCCCAAAGTTAGGAATGTACTGTAAACATCCTGAATGTGATGAATAAGTCAAAATAAACAAGGATGATAAAAGCAAACTGTGCCTGAAATTATTTACAGCTAATACTGACTGCAAAATAAAGGGAAAACATAAGCTAAGATTGTATCCATTGAGGGTCAAATCTGTATATGAAAAGGAAAGCATTTGGGGTGCCTGGGTGCCTCAGTGGTTAAGAATCTGCCTTCCTGACTTCACCTCAGGTCAGTCCTGGGATCAAACCCTACCTCCCTCAACCAGGCTCCCTGCTCACCAGAAAGCCTGTTTTTTCCCTCCCCCACCTCTCCCCTGCTTGTGCTCCCTCTCTCCCTGTGTCTCCCTCTGTCAATAAACAGATAAAATCTTTAAAAAAAATAAAAAAAGGAAAGGAAAGCATTTAATCAAATATGCAGATGTACCGTCTTCATGCTATGAAACTGAAAATTTCCAGTCTAGTCAACATATAACCCAACACAAATCTTCTGAAAATTAACTTCTTAATGAAATTTTAAAAATATAAAGTTTCAGCATTTTCTTCTGCAAAATAAGTATAGCATCATCTCTTACTCGTATCACAATACCCTAATGGGTTTAAATATGATTTTTATGTTAAAGAAATGAATTACAAATCAGTATAGAACCATCAGATTCGGCCCCAGTCTTAAAAACATGTCAAAAAGTATTTGTTCAGTTATTCTAAGCTATCGTGATTTTTGCTTTCCTCTGGTGCAGTGGTCCTCAACTTGGCTGCACATTGAAATCATCCAGGAAGCTTTTTAAAATTTTCCAATTCCCAGGGGCGCCTGGGTAGCTCAGTGGGTTAAGCCGCTGCCTTCGGCTCAGGTCATGATCTCAGGGTCCTGGGATCGAGTCCCGCATCAGGCTCTCTGCTCGGCAGGGAGCCTGCTTCCCTCTCTCTCTCTCTGCCTGCCTCTCCATCTACTTGTGATTTCTCTCTGTCAAATAAATAAATAAAATCTTTAAAAAAAAATAAATTAATAAAAAATTTCCAATTCCCAGCCCCATCCTAGACCAATTAAACTAGAAGATCTAGGGGTGGAACTGAGAAATTACTATCCTCAAAGGGTGCTTCGAACGTGTGGGTAGAGCAGAGAACCACTAATGGAGTGCAAATCTAGTTATGTAATAATAAACTGAAAAGCCAACAGCTAACAAATGAAAGCTAGGCATGCTCCAGGATGTGATGCAAACATTTTCCTAACCTTTATATTTCTTTCTATGCGCAGTTTTCCACTAAGCTTCTAATTATTATCTTACCTAATAAAGCTTGGAAGACCAAAGGACTAGTGAAGAGAAAAAATCGGGACCAATTCCCAAATTTCCACAATTTGGACTAATTAGAAAAGCCTATCTAAATTAAGGGAAATTCAACATGTTAAGATACTTTTAAAAGAAATGTTAATTTTCTGCCTCAAAATACCATCTTTACTCAAACAAAGGCTTATAAGCTTAACCAATGCATCTTTCATTCATTGAGTGAGGTTTGTAGAGGGCCGTCAGGGATTTTCTTCAACAAATAGGTTTTATAAATATGTGTCAAATCACTGTGCTGTGTATTTGAAACTAGTGTAACATGTGTGTCAACTACACTTCAATAAAAAATTT
Organism: Neogale vison; assembly: GCF_020171115.1. NCBI lineage: Eukaryota > Metazoa > Chordata > Mammalia > Carnivora > Mustelidae > Neogale > Neogale vison. The sequence goes on from NC_058099.1 coordinate 45,412,690, forward strand.
TTTAATAAAATAACATGAGAAAAATTAAAATAAAACATAAAATGTGTCATTAGCAAGTAAGTTGCAGCAGAATATTATCTGCATAGAAGAAGTTAATATATTTTTAATAATGATCAGATGAATATGACAAATATTATATTTGTAGAAGTCCTTATTTTCCTGTCCTAAGAAGTCCTAATTCTTCCCAACTATAGGTGGGAAGTTCTGATACTTTCTTCTACCTGTGGAGTCAGTTGCAGATACTCACTCATTTCTCATTCCAGCTCTCTGTTTTTCTATCTCTCTCTCTGTCTCTCTGTCTCTCTTGTTCACACACACAATCTTTTATTTTTTTTTATTTAAAGATTTTTATTTATTTATTTGACAAAGAGAGATCACAAGTGGGCAGAGAAGCAGGCAGAGAGGAAGGGAAACAGGCTCCCTGCTGAGCAGAGAGCCTGATGCGGGACTCGATCCCACGACCCGGAGATCATGACCTGAGCCAAAGGCAGTGGCTTAAACCCACTGAGCCACCCAGGCGCCCAACTCACACCATCTTTTAAAATGTACATGGGTCATCATTTCAATTCCCTACCTAGCAGAGCCTAGAATTAGTCTTATTTCCTGCAGAACTGACATCTACTGGGCTGGGGATGAGAACTGGCACTTTTTTTTTTTTTAAAGATTTTATTTATTTATTTGACAGACAAAGATCACAAGTAGGCAGAAAGAGAGAGAGAAAGAAGCAGGCTCCCTGCTGAACAGAGAGCTGGATGCGGGGCTCGATCCCAGGACCCTGGGATCATGACCTGAGCCAAAGGCAGAGGCTTTAACGCACTGAGTATCCAGGTGCCTGAGAACTGGCATCTTAACCATTGCTGAGACTATCTTATCTCATCACGATTTGACTCAGAGCTAGACTGTCAGACTTGCCAGTCAGAGACAATAAAATTTTATAAGAATTAGAGTTATTACTGGAAATGTAATGAGAAAACCAATTAATCAGAACTCTTCCTACGAAGATACTATATTCCATTGGTGGGAATGAGCCACCTTCTGAGGAAGGAGAGATAAGATCATCAAGGATGCTGTTTGCCAAAGAGTAAGAATTTGGCTAACTGCAGAACTTTTGAGGTGAATAAGCTTGGGACTGTGGTGGGCTTGCTCAGAACCATGTTAGAGAGGCTAGGCACTGCCACCATTAGTACTCAGTCTCCACCTTCCTGCCTGCCCCTTGCTTTTCTTTTAAGTCATTGGTCCTCCAAGTGAGATCTCCAGACCTGCAGTGTCTCCTGAAAACTTGTTAGATTACAGAATCTCAGGCCTTTCTCCAGATCTACCCAATCAAAAACTATAGTGTGGAAACTGTGTTTTAACAAGTTCTTCAGGTCATGTTGATGCATTCTCTAACTTCAGAACCATTGCTCCAAGGTTTGAATAAAAATGAAAGAGTAAAAAACAAAATTTATGCTACAGATAGTATTCCATCTCTGACTAATATTCTGTATAATGTCCCTATCTATATTTCCAGTTCCTCATTAGGAATGTAACCATTTCCTCCTCCATCTCTAACCTACTATGGATGAGATCCTGTCTCAATCTAGCTATTACCATTCTTCCATTATCAAGGATGTAGATCTTGTACCTTTATCCATTCAGTCATCCCCTGAATACCATTATGAATGTACTGACTGCTTCTAACTACCAATGCTTCTTTTACCCCCTTCCAACTCATGACTACCTAATCTTCTTATACAGTGAAGGTTCTCCTGGTCTGTCTCCCTTAATTTCCTTAATCATGAGTGACAAAATGAAATCCAAGTACTTTCTATGGTGAAGGACCTGCTACAGCTTGTAGGTAAATGGTTTAGGTATCTCCAGTATCAAACCACCTCCCTTAACCCTTCCACACACTATCCAACAATGAGGGGTTGTGCTAAAATATTTAATAACTCAATCAATGAGGGGAAAGGAAAAGTAATGATCTGTAATGTTTGCCAATTTCTGAGATGCAAATGTAAATACTCCCATTTAACTACCAATATGATGTCACCAAATGTAGAGTTACAATGAGATATGTATAATAAGTTCTGGAGAAACTGTGAAAGCCAACTGCGGCCCACCACTGTCAGAAGCTTACAGTAATCTGAATAACCCTCTATCCAAGTCCACCAAATTTATAAATACAGAAGTGTTAAAATGAAAATATAACACTAGCAAGTATGAGAACATAGCCTACAAAACCTCAGATTAAGAGTTAACATCTACATTTCTCAGCAAACATTTATTGTATATCTAATAAGCAATATGAATAGAACAGCAGGCAAAATAAACATGACACTTTTATACAAAGGGTAGAAAAGAACATAATAGGTAATTAAAATAAGTATATTAAATGGTGGTAAGTCCTATAAAGAAAAGTTAAAAGAGGTAGAGAATATTCAGGGTTTCGATTTTAAATAGTATAGTCAGAGAAAGTCTCACTGAGAGGCAGGCATTTAAGCCCAAACCTAAAGGAAATGAGGGAAGCATTTTTCTTGGGGAAGCAACAGCAAGTACAAAGGTCCTGAGGCAGGAAAGCACTCAGCCTTCTCAAGGCACAGCAAGAAGACATGATGTCTTAGGTGAAATGAACAAGGAAATAAGATGAGAGAATGAGGAGGACAGATAATATGAGGGCTTGTAGGATTTTCACAGTGGTATGAGAGCTCTTGAAGGGTTTTAAGTAGAAGAGTGACATGATCTGACACACACATTTTAGCAAGATCACTCTGGTTTATCTACAGAGAATAGATTCTTCCTGTGCAAACTGAACATGTTCAAACAGGACAACTGTGTAAGAAGCTATTACAGCAGCCCGGGAGAGAGATGGTAGTAGAATGAGCCAGAGTGGTAGCAATGGAGATTAAGAGAAATGGTCAGATTCTGAATGTGTTATGAATATAGACACACAGATTTGCTATTGAATTGGTCATGGGGTATAGAAGAGAGAAAGGAATCAATGACAACTCCAAGTTCTCTGAATTGAGCAACGAGAGGATCCAGGTGACATTAGAGGAGATAACAAAACTGGTAGGAACAGACTGAGAAATTCAGTTTGGGATGCGCTTTATTCGAAACGACTACTGGATAGCTCACAGAAGACGTAACATAAATAGTACCTGGAAGAGCATGGAGTTCATGGAACAATTCCAGGCTAGAGTTGTACATGTGTGAATAGTCAGTGCATAGATGGTATGTAAAGCCATGAGCCTGGATGACCCCAACAATCAATTCAGGCATAGAATGGAAGAAGTCCAAGAACTGAGCCTTAGGAAAAACCAGTAAAGGGGATAAACACAGGAACCAGAAAAGGAGGATTTCTTGGTTCATGGCTTTCTGTGACTAATTTGAGATAGAACTAGATGAGTTAACAAATATAGAGCACTTACCAAATGCTAGGTGCTATTTCAACTAAAATGTCAAAGTCTTATAATAATAAGTTCATTAATAATGAGATAAGATTGATAAGGAAAGCCTGCCCTCACTAGAGAAGAGTGATTTTACTTAAAATATCCTAGTTTCCAAATAGTGTCCAAGTTAAGGATGATGATTCACTGTTCTTACTCAACTTGGAAAAAGATCTACAAAATAATATATCCACTATCTTAAACTTTCATTCCATTTACCTCAACGCCAACAACACTAGGAAATTTGCCCTGATTGTAATCCTTCAAAATTTACCTTGCATTCGATCTACTACTCCATGTATTTTTCTGTTTCTCCCAACTATACCTTTACTCCCTTCTTAGCCTGCCACAAAAGTAGGGTTGGCTTACTTTTATAGCACCTACTTTACTTCAATTTATAAAAGTCATTTACATTTTTTCCCAATTCCTTGCCCTTCCTGCCTGCCTGCCTTCCTTTCCTCTTTCATATACTTACCATTCATTCCATCAACAAATAAGAATGCACAAGGTACTGTGCTCAAGACATGTGATCTTTATATTTCTTCATATATCCAATCTCCTGGCAGGAGCTTTGCAGATTTTAGGAAACCAATTAAGTATCTGATAACTTAAAAAATAGTTTTCTCAGTTATTATTTAAAACATCTTTGCTCTAGTTCTGTCTTTTCTCTGAAATTAAATATCTGTGCAAATCCGTAGGCATAACAAAGAAAGAGCAAATAGAAAGAACACTTGGACCATGGCTTGGTAACTCCCAATTTCAAATCTTATTTGGTAAGGAAAAAGACAAAGCATTGCTATGAGTCTCAAAGTGACCTGCATAAATGCAGTCCCAACAATATAATCAGAATTTGTTCCTTATATAAATTTGATCCCCTTACTTCTGTCATCAAGTATCAGAGTTAATATGTTCCTCAAGTTGTATTTTCAGAAGTGGGAGTTCATTCCCAAGTTGCTGATTTACTCCCAAGACTAGCTCATTAGCAGCTGTAGCCTGCCTTTTGGTTTTTTTTTTTTTTTTTTTTTTTTAACCGCTGAAGTTTAATTTTGTACAACAAATAAGCAACATATACTGTTGTATATGTAAACAAAAGACTACATTTCGGGGGCGCCTGGGTGGCTCAGTGGGTTAGGCCGCTGCCTTCCGCTCAGGTCTCAGGGTCCTGGGATCGAGTCCCGCATCGGGCTCTCTGCTCAGCAGGGAGCCTGCTTCCTCCTCTCTCTCTCTGCCTGCCTCTCTGCCTACTTGTGATCTCTGTCTGTCAAATAAATAAATAAAATCTTTAAAAAAAAAAAAAAAAAGACTACATTTCGAACCAGATACTTTTTACCTTTTTCATGATCCTCAATTTCTTTTATTCCAATTAAATATTAATATTAAAATTAATATTAAAAATCCTTCTCTAGTCCTAAGTTCCAATGATCAGAACACGAAATTTTATTTATGGGTAGAGATATATTTATGCAAAAACATCCCATCATGTGGGAAATAAAATGATATAAGTGAATATAGTATGTTGTCTTTGCACTGGATATTACAAGTGTTATATGCTATAATGATAGTAGGCTTTTAAATTTCTTTATTTAAAGTATTACTTATCTGCACAAGATAAACTTCATATTTGGACTTGGGATCCATGAATACCTAAAAAGTAATAAATATGAGATTATATTTGTAACCAAAAGAAAAATGCTTTTTCTTTTCTGTTGACAGAACAACTGAAACAAAATTACATTATGTTGGCAAATATGGCATAATATATTTGTCCAAAGGAGTAAAAGAACAAAACTTTGTCAAAGATATGTTTCATCCACCAAAGCCTGTAAAAAGTTCTCAATTATATGTCTTTATGTATAAACTACAGACACTGGAAGCAAAACATTTGAAAGTATTGTTACCTTGCACATTAGAAATCTTACCAAAATTTACTTGGTTACTTATATCAGAACAATAAAAAATAAAATCCTTTTATTATTATTATTAAGCAATGATTTTTATCCTTTAATCAAAGTAGATTTTAAGTAGAATAAATTACTTTTGAGCATTCTCTTTTAGAGGTTCATTCATAAATAAAATAGAACAAAAATAGAAAGTTCGACACCCTGAACTTACACAGATATCTGAGAATTAGAAATGATAATGTATACAAATGTTTTCATTAACAAATTGAAATCCACTATAGACTAAAAACATATAAAATATATGGCTTTGCTTTTCATTTTTTAGTTTTTATGAAATATACATACAGAACAGTGCATAAAACAGTCATTAGGCAGTTTAAAAATTTTTTAAAAGATTTTATTTATTTATTTGACAGAGAGAGAGATCACAAGTAGGCAGAGAGGCAGGCAGAGAGAGAGGAGGAAGCAGACTCCCCGCCAAGCAGAGAACCTGATGCAGGGCTCCATCCCAGGACCCTGAGATCATGACCTGAGCCGAAGGCAGAGGCTTAACCCACTGAGCCACCCAGGCGCCCTCAGTTTAAAATTTTTAGTATAATTACTAACTCCTATATAACCATCATTATATATCCTATATAACCAACTCCTATATAACTCCAATGTTAGGGCATTGTCAACCCTACAACAAATAGAGAATTCCTGTGTCATGGAACAAGGAAAAGAAGGCAGGCAGGCACCCTGGAAGGCAGGAAGGCAAAAAGAAAGTAAGACAAAAAGGATAGAAGTAATGTAAATAGTTAATCTAATACACTAAAATGAATTCTATTTTGGTATAAAAGTATAAAAGGAAAATGTAAAATTAATCCATTTAAAGTAAATCATAACTATCTGAGAAAAATATTAATACAAATAAAATTTATCTTATAAATTCAGAACCATAAGTAATTCAGGAATAATAACATAAATTTATTTCTTAAGTCAGTATTATAATCCTGTTATTAGATCATCTAATGGAAGAATGTACCTATAATTCCATGTAATGTAAGATGAATACAAGTTTCATATTTATAAGGTTTCTCCAATAATACCAAAGTGTGAGGGAAAATCTCAGACAACTCGAAAATTGCACTGTCACATTACAAAAAAATTGCAATATCGATAGGTTCTTAAAAGAGTCATCGTCAGAGACCACTTATCTTAGGTCTGGCATATAACCAGTCTGAAGTTCTAAATGCTTTTTTGTGTAAACACACACAGTTAGAATAGATAAAATGGAAAACATCCAACATACTGTACTGGCTTGAGAATGTGGAGACAGGATTCAGTTTCAAGTCTTGCTTTTAGCTTGCTATCTGACCTTCAGTAAATCACTTAACCTCAGCTGACTCAGTTTCTTCTCCTTAAAATGAAGAAGACACATGTTTATTTACTAATCGCCTCGTTCAGTCAGCAAGTATTTATTGAAAGCCTACTATGTGCTTTGAACTATTTTAGACACTGACAATGCAACAGTAAATATGTATCTTACCTCCTTGTATATATGCAGACAGGATGGGTGTAAACCCATAAGCCAGAAAGCAAATAAGAAAAACAAACAAACAAACAAACAAAAACAAGAGGTGCTATGAAGAGAATCCACCTGGCAACCTAATTTCTGAGAAACTAGAATTTTTCTCTTTAAGTTTTCACAGTTTTACACCAGGGAGGGAAGGTTCACTTGTTTCTAACCATATTCACTTTCATCTAAGTTAATGCTCACCTACTCCCAGAGAAACGTTGGTATCTCACACAAGACATTTTATTCACTCACAGAAAATCTACATAACTGTTAGGGAACTGCACGAGGGAAAATTTTCTCCTCAACATGAAAGAGCAAGAAGTGATGAGCTAACCTTTGGTTTGCTTGTTTTGAAGATAATATATTGCCTGAGTTTTCCAGGGTGAAGAGCTCACTCTACTTGAGCATGAACAGAAAAAGTAAATAGCTAAACCCAGGAGGAGAAACTCCTAAAAGCTGTTGCCTTCTTTCCTCACAAAGATTGATTTTAGAAAATTCAAGTTTCTCTTCCTCCCCTAAGTGCCCTCCTTAAAACTTTGCATGAGGACATCGGCCGTTAGCTCGCAGCATATAATTTCCAAAAATTAGGGATATATGGTGTATATTTGTTGTGGAAAACAGCCAGTTTTCAGATAGATCAATCTACTTTCAAACCTTAACAGGACTTGTCTACATGTAAAGAACTATTTAGAAGAATTCAAACCATCAAATGGAGGAAAACATGTGAATAAAATAATAATACTTGATTTTGGAAATATAAGCAAATGAACAAATAGACCTCCGCTACTATGACCACAGCAAAATCAGGCCTTGCACAAAGAAGGTTCCTGCCATAGAATGACTAGCTCTCTACAAATGGACCACAGAACTAGAAAATCCCATTGCTGTCCCATAGTACAAAATCTGATTCATAAAGATAAATTTACACAAGAGAAAAAGAAAGCAGCAAAATTATGGAGAAACATGAGAGAGAGAGAAATCTAACTTGAGAACCATTAATATAACAACAGCTGCCCTTTCATCTTCAAATTTCTGTTTTAGGAAGATGACTAGCATATCTATAAGTAGTCCTTCCTCCAAGGTCCACACGCTCATTTCTAACCATCTTCTGAATAATTCTACATATGAAAGCAAGCATATCTAAATATATTCATTTACATATCAAAATGTATTCATTTTTAGGATTCACCTTTTCATGATTGTTCAATTTGTAAAATCTACTCTCACTTTCTAAAAGTCTTCTTCATTATAGCCAAAACTGGAAACAGGTTTTCCTTTCTTTGTCTGTTACTGTTTGCTAGCATGATATCCAGTATCTAATAGGTAGACCCTCTTCTAGATATATACAACCTTTCATCAAAAACTTCCGGACTTTTTCTCAAAATTCAAGTCAAACCTGAGACCCATTGAGAGAACAAGGTCTCAGTCCAAGCCAGAACTCACTTACTAACAAACACAAGTTTGTCTATTTTGGGGTTTTGTTTTGTTTTTGTTTTTGTTTTTAATCTGGAAGGTAACAGTGGCTGCACCAGTTTGCATTCCAACCAAGAAAGCATGAGGGTTCCTATGCAGCGGTTGTGGAACACAGTGTAGTGGTCCCTCAAAAAATTAAAAATAGAATTACCATATTATCCAGTCAGTAATTACACTACTCGGTATTTACCCCAAGAATATGGAAATGCTAATCCAAAGGGATGTAAGCACCCCTATGTTTATCGCAACAATAGCCAAACTATGGAAGCAACTGATCAATAGATGCATGGATAAAGAAGATGTGTTATATATATTCAATGGGATAACATTCAGCCATAAAAAAGAATGAAATCTTACCATTTGCAATGACATGGATCAAAACTAGAGGGTATTGTGCTAAGTGAAATAAGTCAGGCAGAGAAAGACAAATACCATTTTATTTCACTCATATGGAATTTAACAAAACAAAGGAGCAAAGGAAAAATTAAACAGAGAGACAAACCATGAAAGAGACTCTTAAATACAGAGAACAAACATACGGTTGGTTACCAAAGGGAGATGGGTGAGGTATGGGTAAAACAGGTGACAGAAATTAAGAGCACACTTATCTTGATGAGCATTAAGCAATACAGGGAGTTTTTGAATCACTATATTGCACAACAGAAAAGAATATAACACTGTGTGTTAACTACACTGGAATTAAAATAAATTAAATTAAAAAATAAAAAATCTAGAATGAAACACTCAGCAGACAGGGAAAAAGTATAAATTCCAAATTCTAACAGAGTAACATATATCACATGACCTTGAGAGAGTCTGCTCACCTTTCTTCATCCCATTTTTCTCCTCTACAAAAGGTAATAATCTTGGTCTTATAAAGTTAAAGAAATAAAAAATTAAGTCAGTGATTTAAGCCAGGGAAAGGCACAAGTACCATTTAAGCTAGTTGTGATAATTAGAGCTATGAATACAGAAAGGGGGGACCATGAGGTACCTACAGGTATCAGCTAGTCTCATAATAAAGGTCAACAAGGTTTTGTCAAACAGAAGGGCTAAATCAGTGTTTCCCAAAGTTTGCCGCCTGGGAAACCAAGTCCCAAAGAGGTTATCTCTTAAAATTCTGTAGTCAAGGGAACGTAGATTAAAAAGATATCTAATATTTTTTAACATAAGTTTCCTGAACTTCCTTGACCATAGAACCCTTTTTGTCAAAAACTATCTAATAAAAGAAGTTTCTAGCCTAATTTAAATTAGTATTAATAATATACGTTTTATTTCCCCAAGTCCGTGAAGTATTATCTTTTTTATCTGTGTTCTCACCCTATGGAATCCATAGTTGATTCAGCCTAAAGTAAGTGGAGTTTGGGTTTTTTCCACATTATTAAATGGAGTTTTACTGTGGCATTTGTAGCACTCCTTATTTAAATCTTGCAAGAAGTGCTTTCATTTACTTTATCTCCTTTTCAATCTCTTACATATTCACCCAGAATTCCTATTTGAAACACCTTCTCAAGGACTTTTGAAGAATACTGTTTTATAACACCAGGATATTTAGAAGAAATATTTCCTTCTTCCTATGAGTTTATTTTGCTCTTCTAACATTATCTGACAGAACTTCACCTTTGCATTTGATGAAGCCTCTTTCAGGGTGTGTTGACATGTCAGTTGATGGTCTAGCAACTCTATTAAAGATCTGTAGCTGTTAAAGTGCTGCTTTTCTAAAAATGTATATACCACTTGAAAAATCAATCCAGAGCATTCTACAGTTCAACCCTCACACCTAAGCAGTAATATCAATTTCACTGTCAAAAATGAAATAACTGGAAACTTGGTTGACCAGATTCTACCACTCCCCAACCAGACCAGGATACCAAGCTATTACCTCACCATCCAAAGTTGTCAGTTTTCTGCTCTACCTAGTCCTGGAGCCCTCAACTGTCTTATACTCATCTTGTACCCTCTTCTGTTATTATTTGAAATATCAAAACAGTTAAATAATACAACTAAAGATAAATTTAAATTACCTTAATATGAAACATGCCTATTTCAGGGGCACCTGGGTCGTTAAACATCTGACTCTTGATTTCAGTTCTGATCATGATCTCGAGGTCCTAGGATCCAGTTCTATGTCAGGCTCCATGCTCAGCAGGGAGTCTGCTTAAGGATTTCTCTCCCTCTGCCCCTGCCCCCTGCTCATTTGCTCTCTCTCTCTCTCTCTCTCTCAAATAAACTAATAAATATTTTTATTGTATCTTTCAAGCAACATTTTTTGTGCATCTCCTCGAAATTCTGAGAAAAACTCTGGAACCAAGTACAAGGAATGGAGCTGGGGAAATGGATATTAGTTAATAATACCAGAACTAGGTTACTTACAGTAGTTTTTAATTGATGTTAGTGCCTTTCTTTCTGATCCTACTTCCTGCAATTTCTCTTCACAATTACCATTCATTCATCTTTGGAGTTTTAAAGACCAGCATTTATGTTTTTTTATACTTCATATATTTGAAGTATTATATATAAATTAAAGGGAAAAATGAAGCAAACTCTTTGAATATTTAGTAATTATTAACACATCTAGACCAATCCACATTTTCTAAAATGCTGATGGAAAACACTGACATTTAAGGGTATATTCTAGAGGCACCTGGATGGCTCAATGGGTTAAGTGTCTGCCTTTGGCTCAGGTCATGATTCCAGAGTCCTGAGATCAAGTCCCACTTCGGGCTCCCTGCTCAACAGGATGTCTGCTTCTCCTTCTGCCCACTGCCCACTAGCTCATTCCTGCCCTGTCCCCCTCTCACTTTCTCTCTCTCTCTCTGAAATAAAAATCTTTTAAAAAAATTTTTAAATTCAAAAAGAAATTTTTAAAGGATGAATTCCATAAAACAGTTTTGAAGTTGGGGTGCCTGAGTGTCTCAGCCCTTAACTGTCTACTTTTGGCTCAGGTCATGATCCCAGGATCCGGGATCGAGCCCCGCCTCAGGGTCCCTGCTCAGCGGGAAGCCTGCTTTTCCCTCTCCCACTCCCCTTGCTTGTATTCCCTCTCTCGCTATCTCTCTCTGTGTCAAATAAATAAATAAAATCTTAAAATATATATGTGTATGTGTCTCTCTCTCTATATATATATATATTTTTTTTTTAATAAAAAAAGTAGTTCTGAGGTCAAATGACCTGGGGGTGCTCAGAAGAGTTTAGAAACACTGGTTTAAATGAAGCCTGGTTTAAACGAGTCCTTACTATCTTAGGACTTCTCAGATTATTCAATATACAGTATATTCAGAATACAAAATCTGGTCTTGAAATTGTTCCAGTTAGTATACTCACATACAAAAATCACCCCAAAATTTCATAGCATAAAACAAGCATTTTTATTATGCTCAGAAACCGTAAGTCAAAAATCAGAGTACAGCTTGTTTCTGCTTTTTGATATTTTGGGCCTCAGCTGTGAGTGATTGAAATAGCCAGAGCTAGGACAGCGAAGGCCAGAGATGCGCTTTCAAGGTGGTGCCTTCACACACACATGCAACACCGTGGAATGGATGACTGCAAAGCTGGCTTCAGGTGAAGTGATTAGCTGAGCACAGATATGCATGGCTTCTCTTAGCCTGGGCCCTCAGTATAGTGAGGCTTCCCACGTGGCATCTGATTGTTCCGGCAAACATGTCAGAACACCCATGCCTTTTATGATCTAGCAAGCCAAACAGTAACACTTCTGCCACACTTTCTTGGTTTTAGGAGTCACTGGCCCACCCAGGTACAAGAGGAGTGGGCAGAGACCCCATATCTCAATGGGAGAACTGCCAAAAAATTTAATTTAAACTGTCACAGAAAGACTGTACAAAAAGTTTCTAACATCTTTTTCCACCAAAAACCCCTCTAGACTTCATCTCTCAGATCCTCATGAGATAAAGTGAATTGGCGTAATGAGATGGTTTGGGGCAACTCAGGATATAAACTTAGAGAAGAATGACATAGCTTAAGAGCTGGAGCTTGAAAGAAAATGGAGAGTGAGTACTGGTGTGAGTACCTTCATTTTCACAGAAAAGAGAAAAATAAACAAATACAAAATGTGAGATTTGGTTGAAAAATTAAGAAGGGGTCTTATCATTTGTGAGGTCTGATCAAATTTCCATCTATTATTGACATTATTCAGACTGGTTACCTAAATATATTAGTAAAAAGCACATGTTGTAGCAGATCAGCAATTCGTATCTAGGTGTCAGGGACCAATCTTCCCTGAGATATGAATGAATTAACTTTTCAAGTGGGTATGTGCATCTGTGTCTTCCTTCTGTATTAGTCTATCATCCATTCATGCAGTCATTTAACAAGTAAGCCCTGAGTACTTTCCATGTGTCTGTCCTGCACTGGTTGCTGAAAACACATCGATAAATGGTATTGTTGGTTCCTGCTCTTAGACAACACAGTCTAAAGCAATGTCCTCACCTTCACTTGTTCAACTTCTTTTTTTAGGCAGTTGCTATCGCAGTAGAAGCTTAAAATCTACGCACATTAATTAAATGTGGGCTCAATGATTAGACAAACAAACAAAAAACCATAAAACAGTGTTTTAATAAGTCATGGAATGAATGGTATAGAGGATAAGTAAGTTCCGAGTAAAAAGGGATCACTATGGAACTGTGCAAACTAAGATTTCATGGAAGTGCTTAAGAGATGTATCCTCTAAAAAAAGATAACTCACTAATAACCAAATACTGAGATTATTTGTACCAATTTACATTTTCAAAGGTATGTGACAATTAAGAATTGTGTCATATAGGGGCATCTGGGTGGCTCAGTGGGTTAGGCCTCTGCCTTTGGCTCAGGTCATGGTCTCGGGGTCCTGAGATCAAGCCCCTCATCAGGCTCTCTGCTAGGCAGGGAATCTGCTGAAGGCTACTTCCTCTCTCTCTCTCTCTGCCTGCCTCTCTGCCTACTTGTGATCTCTCTCTCTCTCTCTCTGTCAAATAAATAACTAAAATCTTAAAAAAAAAAAATTGTGTCATGTAACACATAAAGTATGGGAAATGGTATGGGCTTTTTTAACGTACTTAAAATTAAACTGTATTTAGCTCCCAGTCTCCACTGATGAAGTGAAAAGACCAACATTGGTCATTGCTTCACTGCATTCCACTCCCCTGTGTGCCTTTTTCTCCCTCCTCCCTCCCCCAGTCCCCCCCAACCCCATTCTTCTCACTCATTAATTCATTTTATATTGTACCAAGACATCAGAACTTACAAAGTCCAGGAAAAACAGAGCAAATTTTCAATCAGGGAGTCATTCATGGCCATTGCTAGAAATAGTCACTGTCCTTGTTACAGAGTTCATTCAGAGGTGGCCAGAGCTGCTACTGACTCCATTCCATGTTGTCAGATTCTCTCTATGGACTTTCTCGTCTGTCAAGTCAATATTGGGGCTTATTGCCCAGGCTTTGGGGTCACTTCCACATTAAAAAAATCTTGTGTAAACTTTTCCCCAGCGTAAAGAGAACTAGAACACAAAAACACTAAGCACTGGCTGAACTTTCAGCCAGAAAATGTGTAAAATTATTTTTTTCATTCTATTGTTGATAAATCTATACAGCAAAAAGCCTAAGAACAAGGTATAAAATTATTAATATATCGCTCTGCTATCAGTGATAACTGCACTTTTTCTTTCATTTAAAGGTCATCAACTTGCAGAAAAGAGCTACTCTGTTAAAAGGGGAGATCAAAGCACACAAATCTTGAACACCTATTAGCTGCACAAATGTGAGACAAAATATGTAGATAGCTCTGGTAATAAGAAAATGAAAAGGCATTTCTGTTTAGTTATACATATAACATATGTAATATCAATCATTTTGCTCTAACTATGCTGTCATTTTTTAACTATTTGGTGTTCATTGTAATTTATCCAATCATAATAAACTCATTTTGCTTTGGAGATTATAGCCTAGATATCATCATTCAGTTCGTATATTTTTTAGGATCAATTGCTTACCAATATTGTAAATTTTTTTTTCCTACTTGAAAACTCAGTTGAAAGAATAGTTTTTCATAATTTACAAGAAGCCCATAGCAGTAATCCTGGGGGTTTTTTCCTTTGCCTTTTTGAAGGACGCACTTTTAATGTGGCATCTCAGTATCAGAGATTTCCATTGTTATCAACATGTTGCTTCAATCTATCTTTAATCTATGCCACCAACTGAGGAATATTAACCATATTTTACATTTCAGTAGTCAATCTGCCTTTTCTATTTCCTTGGTGAATAAAATACTTCAGTGTAATTCTTGACTGATCATATTACCAAATGGTGTTTGTATTGGTATAAAAATAATATCATTTAAATACGATTTCTCAGATGAGAGCGTCATTTTACAGGAAGTTAAAATCACTCCCATCAGGGATATAACAAAGTTAAGTGTTTTACCCAGCACACTGAGCCATTAAGATAATCAAAAACTTTTTTCCTACTTTCCAATCTTTATGCCCACCTTCATCTCCGCTCCTCACTCAGCAGTCTGTCTCCATGAATAGACTCTGCACATTTAACTACATCTACCAAAACAAGATCCACAGCCCCAGAGATTTGTGGAACATTATTGCTCAAAAATTCTTGGGAGGTTTGGAAACTTGGTTGCAAATTGGAATCACCTAGGGAGCTTTAAAAAATGCCTATTGCCTGGGTCACGCCCCAGAGATTCTAATTTAATTGGTAGAGAGTGCGGCCTAAGCATCAGGATTTTTAAAAGCTCCCCAGGTGATTCTAACACGCAGATGAAATTGAGAACCACTGTTCTAAACCTTTGTTTTACAGATAAAACAATTAACCCTATCAGTGACACATGCAAATTTAATGTTAGCACTAAAGCTAAAACTTGAGTCTTCAGAGTTCCAGTTAATAACTCATTTCACTAACCTAAGTGTTTTCAAATGTGTTTCCCTGTGCCCGGGGCTCCTTGTAGCTACTACAGTAGGGCCCACAGATATAAAGGGGATAAAAGTCAGAGGTCTAGACCCACGGTAACCTCAACAAAAGCAGCTCTGATTTTTTTTTTTTTTTTAATATACAGGACTTGATTTGCAAGATTTTTCAGAGTAAAAAGGAGTTTTAAACAATTGCAAATAGTCCATATATAAGTAGGAGATACCCTTCTAAGGAAAAAAAATAAAAGAGAGAGAGAAAGAAGAGAGAGAGAGAGAAAGGAAGTCCAGGGAAGGGAAGGGGAGAAAAAAGGAGGCTCACTTCAGCAGTACATATACTAAAATTGAAATGATACAGAGATGATTAGCATGGTCCCTACATATAAATAATACAAATACATTAAGTTTTCCATTAAAAAGGAAAAGGAAGAAAATTATGGCTTCTTTTTTTTTTTTTTTAATTATGGCTTCTTAAGGATGGCCAGGGCTAGTGGACAAAATTGTATATGTTAAAATATAAATCTGAGGATTTTTTCTGTTTCAATCTTAGACAATGAAGTCTTTGAAGCTGGAAAGTAACTGCTTTTGACATCCCAATATATATTTTGCAATTCTCAAGGATGGCTGTGTTCCTTCCAAGGTGTGAGATGGATTAAGACGGCCCCTAAAGAACACAGTTTTGAGAAGGTGAAAGAATTTTTCATCAAACAAATGAAACATTAAACAAATGTTTTATTAAACAATTCCCCACTAAAGGGAAACTGCGTGAGATGGAAGGTCAGGAGAGGAGGCCAGAAAAGGCTGTAGGAGTAACAGCAGGAAGGTGGATAGAGAATGCCAAGACAGGAATTCGCATTCCTAGAAGAAACTAGACTTATATTTACTTCCTAGACTAAATAAAAAAGGCATACAGCCTGAGAAGAGAGTGGAAGATGGCTATTTCACGGACATAAACTTTGTCTGGAAAACCTCCGTCCCTTTACCTTTGGAGCAGGCTGGAACAATGAAAAAGTCAAGCCACAATGCAGAACATGCCTATTCATCACAATGACATTGGCTAAGACTCATCAACATCTACTGAAATCTCAAAAGTTGTTACATAGCACTTGTCTCTATACTTTTGCTTATTCACATCTTTCTGCCTATGAATTTCCAGCAGTCATCCATTCTTTTATTTTTTCTTAAGATTTTATTTTATTTAGCTGACACAGAGAGAGAGAGGGATCATGAGGAGGCAGAGAGGCAGGCAGAGAGAGAGGGGGAAGCAGGCTCCCCGCTGAGCAGAGAGCCTGATGTGGGGCTCGATCCCAGGACCCTGAGACCACGACCTGAGCCGAAGGCAGAGGCTTAAACCACTGAGCCACCCAGGTGCCCTCATTTTTTTATTTTTATTTTGATATGTTTATATTCCCCATTAGTATATAAAATCTCACTGGTGTATTTGTTATTAATAACTGGAATTAATATATAATTTATAAGAATAGCTATCATACATTAATCATCTACCACATGCCAAAAACCACAAGTGTCAATGCTGTAAATATTACCTCTAATGCCCACAAGAACACTATGAAGTTAATGTGATCTACTTCCTACTCCTGGGGAATCTTGGGCTCAGAAAGTCTATTATAGCCCAAGGTCACACAACTTTAAACTATTTCTGTTTACATTTTCAAAGTGCCAGTCACTGTAATATGCTATAATTTTATTATTTAAAAAAATTCTAATCACTGATTCAGTTGGTACACTTTCAGTTGTCAGTGAAAGAAATTCAACCAAAAACTAGCTTAAATGAAAAGGCACCTAAATGTCTTACATTCCTGAAAAGTCTAAGAGGTGCTGACTTTAGACTGCACTAAATAGACCTAGGTCTTCAAAAACGCTATCAGTAAATTTTGTCTTTCTTGCTCTTGGTTCTGCTTTCTTCATTCTGTTTTGTCCTTAGACAGAGTTCTCTCCATGTGATGGTAACAAGAGCTCCCAGCAGCTACAACTTAAAACCTAGCAACTAAGGAGTAGAGGATATACTCTTTCCTGAAAGTTCCAGCAAACATTTTTGGTAGGGCTCCTATTGGCCATGTTTGGATCACACATCCATTTCTAAATCAATCAAAATAACCCAACTAACAGGCCAGGCCATGGTAATGTGCTCATAGCTCAACCCTGTGGTCAGTGGTGACTTCTAGAATGCCGGGGAAGAGGAAGCTTGCCAATAAACCGTATACCTATTACAGTCAATGAGATAAAAATGTTAGCTACTCCATACAGTTACTGGCCAAGAAACAGTTCTCTGTCCATATCCTTCAAAGAAATTACCCTTCATAAAATGATCACCACCCCCAAGGAAGATTTTTTAAACCTTAGTTTCAATCATTTCGTTGCATTGGTAACTCTACTATGCTCACCCGTTATACTCAACCCATTAGTTTTAAAAAGGAGACAATCCCATCAATAAAAGCAGCAGGCTAGTAGCCAGACTCTAAACTGATATATGCACTGAAAGAGCTCAATTTGAGAGATATTTTATGTTAAAAAATCTGAATTTAAACAAAATGTTGTATTGCTTCTCCTAGATTGTTGGGATTATAATCTCTTCAACTCATACCATATCCATAGAAATCCTTTCCTAAATTCAGTTTAAACAATCTTTGTCTGTATAGCATTGGCTGATCCCAAATTAAAGACTGTCACAAAATAGCCCATAAAGAGTGAATTCGAAGTCGAACTGATTCACATATTAAAATTCTGAAAAACAGAATTGTACAAAATGCAGCTGTAATGTTTAAAACACACTGGGAGACCAAAATTAATGGAAAGGTCAGGGAATGGGGAGCAAACAGACGTAATTGAAGTACTCATTAACTCCTCTCACTTTGGGGGACGGAGTGTATAAGGAGTGATAAACAACCACCCAGTTGATTATGGGAATATGGGGAGCAATCAGAGTTTAAAAAAAAAAAAAAAAGAAAGAAACAAGAAATCAAGGTAGCTAAAGGGAATAACTTGGAAACAGATAAGAAATAAAAATAAAGAAAGCAGCTGACAAACTGAAAAAGGTGACTGGGAAATCCTTAGGGGACAGTAAGGGAAAGTGGGCTTTCACAAAATGTACGGACAGATTTCCAACTATAATCAAAAAGCTCGAGAGACATTAACATCGAGCCTATTAGTTAAAATCAGAACTAAAAGCAGCTGGTATCATTTCAGAGTCCAGTAGCTAGCATCCATCTAGAAGAAAAGATCCCTTGAGTATGCTTAGTGAAAAATTTAAAGGTACCAAAGTATATATGCATACTGCATAAACTAGGCTAAGTACAAAAGCAATAAAAAGGGCAGTTTGAGACACTTAAATAAACAAACAATAAACCAAAGAAACAAAATTTACGAGAGCCTCTTCTTTCTAAGGGATTTGGAATTATCAAATCAAACAAGAAGGCCTATTTAAGATAGGGAGCTCATGGATAAGAAAGGAATTTTTTGCTAAAATGTTAATTAAGGAGTAGACCGAGACTGGGCTTCTACTTAGCAGATCAGCCTAATATTTTTCTGAAGTTTGACAGAAAGAATCCTGTACATTCATCAAAGAAAATTCAATTTTCTCTGGAGCATGCAGCTAGACAGCATTTTGCGCCCTCTCTTATAGTTAGTGAATAAGTTCTGAATAATAGAATACAGGAGGGAGGGACAAATGATACTTCCAGGCCTGACCCTAAAATCTCTCGGGCCATCCTTTGAGTTCTTTATCTCATTTGCCCAAGGAGATGGTAGAGCCAATACATGGAAAGTGCCTAGTGCCCTGAAGGACTAAATGGGGCAGAGCCTTTCTGTGGACCAACAGCAAACTGTGACATAAATATTAAATGCTTATTTTACTAACCAAGCAATATGAGTCTCCCCTAAATAATATACAAACATAAGCCCAGAACTTACTGAAGAAAACGGAATTGTTTACATTATAAAACCAGATGATTTTTGAAAAGAGAGCTAAGGAGAGATAAAATAGAAGGATCCTGTAGTACAACCAAAGTTCAGAGATAGATGAGGTGGAACAATTACTGGAAAAAAATTTAAAAGGTTATTTCAGATAGCTGAAAGGTGTTTAAGAGAAAGGCTGTTTAACATAAATTTGAATTGTATGTTGTGCTGTGCTTCACTGTGTGTTAATCCCCCTACTGGATGCCTAATCTTCAGTAAAATTTGTTAAATGTAAAGAAAGGCTTTTTTAAAAATATCGTATCTTGGAGCACCAGGGTGGCTCAGTTGGTTAAGTGTCTGCCTTCGGCTCAGGTCATGATTCTGGGGTTCTAGGATTAAGCCCCATGTTGGGATCCCATCTGACCTGGGAATCTGCTTCTCCCTCTCTTGCTCCCCCTGCTTGTGCTCTCTCTTTCTTTCTCTGTCAAAAATAAAATGTTTTTAAAAATATATTATCTTGATAGTGAATGAATCTAATCAGAGTGGTATCTAGCAGGGTAATATAAGGGAGAAAGGAAGCAATGTGCACAGGCGGTGAAACAAAGAGTGGAGATTAAAAACGTAGTAATAGCAGCTTTCTTACTTATTCTATGAGGACAGCATTACCCTACAACCAAAACCAGCAAACCATTTCCAACAAACAGACTACAGACCAAAAACCCTCATAAACACATAAGCAAAATCTTCAATAAAATATTAACAAATTGGGGATGCCTGGGTGGCTCAGTTGGTTAAGCAGCTGCCTTCGGCTCAGGTCATGATCCCAGCATCCTGGGATCGAGTCCCACATTGGGCTCCTTACTCCGCAGGGAGCCTGCTTCTCCCTCTGCCTCTGTCTGCCTGTGCTCGCTCTCTCTCTCTCTCTGACAAATAAATAAATAAAATCTTTAAAAATAAAATAAAATATTAACAAATTGAATCCAAGAATGTATGAAAAGAATTATAGCATGACAAAGTGGGATTTATTTCAGGTATTCAGGAGTGGTTTAATATTCAAAAATAAGGTAATGTAATGGTATTGGGAAAACTGGATATTCACAAAAGAATAAAATTGAGCCCCTATCTTATGTAACTCACAAAAATTAACTCAAACTGGATTAAAGGATTAAATGTAAAACCTGAACTTGTAAAACTCCTAGAAGACAAGATAGGACAAAAGCTCTTTGACATTGGTCTGCACAATGATTTTTGGATATATAAAGAGAAAAGGCAGCAAAAGCAAAAGTAAACCAGTAAGACTATTAACTAAAAAGAGCAAAGGGAACCAGCAACAGAATGAAAAAGGAATCCATGGAATGGGAAAAAATATTTCCAAGCCATAGATCTGATAAGAGGTTAACATCTAAAATATATAAGGAACCCATTCATGCCAATAAATAGTGCAAAACAAAACAAAATAAAATAAATAAAACAATTAAAAAACAGGCAAATAATCTGCATAGACATTTTTTCCCAAAGAAGACATACAAATGGCCAACAGGTACATAAATATATGCACATCACTAATCATCAGGGACATGCAAAGCAAAACCCATGACACCTGCTAGAATGGCAATCATTAAAAAGGCAAGAGATAAATGCTGGAGAAGATGTCTTCCCTTCCTTCAAATCTTCTCCCTTTCGGGACGCCTGGGTGGCTCAGTTGGTTAAGCAGCTGCCTTCGGCTCAGGTCATGATCCCAGCGTCCTGGGATCGAGTCCCACATCAGGCTCCTTGCTCGGCAGGGAGTCTGCTTCTCCCTCTGCCTCTGCCTGCCATTCTGTCTGCCTGTGCTCGCTCTCTCCCCACCCCCCTCTCTGATTTAAAAAAAAAAAAAAAAAAGAATCAAATCTCCCTTCCTTCAAAGGGAACCCAACCTAGTCTATTGGTGGGAAAGTAACCTGGTACAGCCACTGTGGAAAACACTATGGAGGTTCCTTAAAAATTAAAACTAAAATTACCATATGATCTAGCAATCCCACTTTCGGGTATATATCCAAAGGAAACAAAACCATTATCTCGAAAAGATATTTCTACTCCCATGTTCATTGCAGCATTCATTTCTGTGTTCATAGAAATAGACAATAGAAAAAGCAGTTGCCTGGAACTGGATTGGGGGAAATAAGGAAAGGTTAGTTATAGGGTACAAACTTTCACTTAATCAATGAATGAGGTCTGAGACTCTAGTATATAGCATGGTGACTTTAGTTAATAGCATTGCCTTCTATCATTGCAATTTGCTAAGAAGATAGAACTTAAATGTTCTCAACCTCCCCAAAAAGCAAAAAAGTATGGCGTTTTTCATTGATCCATTAAAAAATTAGAAAAAAACATAAAAATTAGCTAAAAAAAACTGATAATCTATAAGCCCAACACTCAGAGGACCACTACTATTATTTCCAATTATACTGTAACGTTAATAGCTGATAATACCTTCCGTATACTTATTTTTTCTGTTCAGTAACAACTTAATTATTATTTGAATGTAGTTGACATACAATGTTACATTAGTTTGGGGTGTACAGCTTAGTGTTACTTAAACTAACCAAATTAGAACAACAGAAATTTTGGGAAGATGGTTATGTAACCATTTTGACCTCCTGTACTCTTTAGAATGATCTGTTTCAAGTACCTACCATGTCACATTCCTATACACACAAATTTGGCATCTTTTTCCAACTGACTCCACTAGGCTTTTCTAATTGAGAAATAAGCAATTATTTCTCAATCCAAATAGATACTGAAAAGTTGTCTCAGAGAAAGACAAAGAACAAGGCTGCATTTTCCTCCTAAATTTCCTTGTTCTGTCCCTGCTTCCCTGTGATAACAACCAGTTGTACATAAGGAAGTTGCCTATCCTTGACTTTTCCTTTTACCTGAAACCCTGCTGCATTCCAGATTGCTGATAATTGAAAGATCAATTGCATCATAGGCACTTGACTAAATGTCATTTCAAGTGGCATATTTCTAAGATAGCAAAAGCTATAATATTGACCAAAACAAAGAAACTGCTGAAGTTGTTGGAATAAAAGATGATAGATCTATGTGTGATTTTCCAGCAAAACACCAACTCTTGAGTTCACTTCTAGGCTGAATTCTTGGAACAAAGAGATGGGACTTAACTAACCATATTTTAAAATACAAATATAATAACATAACTTTTAAAGTCTGATAACTTTAAAAAATGGAATCTTGAAAACAAAAAATGGAGGTCAGGAAATAATTACACAGGCATACAAAAATTTAGTATAAAATAAAGATAAGGCAATGATTGGTTATTCCATAAATGATACTGTAAATTGAGACAGCCATCTGGGGTAAAAATAATTGCATCTATACCCCATATCTTATTCTAATAAACATTGCAGTATACCAATATTTAAATTTAAAAATGAAAATATATTAGTTCAGAATAAAATATAGGAAAAAATTACCTTCATAACCCAGAAGTGGAAGCCTTTTTAAGTGTGGCAAAACAGAGAAGCTATATAAGAAAATATGGACAAATTGGGTCTAAGTTTAAGAATAAAATCTGTATGACAAAAAGCTCACCAAAAGTTATGTCAAAAGATTGTCAGCAAAACAACAAAGTGAGAAGATATTTTAATTCACATTATAAACAATGGACTGATATTTCTGTAATATACAGACATTTTTCCAATATTTCCCTAGTATACAAAGAGCATCTGCATCTTGACAAGAATAATGTCAAAAAATAATAGAAAATACAGGCAAAGAATATGGACATATATTTCACAGAACTGTAAATATAGATAGCTCTTAAAAATGTGAAAAGAAGCTCATGAAGAAAAGGAATTAGAAATGTTGACTTTACCTTCAGGACTTATCTTTATTCACAAATAATTAAAAGGTGAATATTTTAGAATGACAATGTCACCTATAATATCATAAATTGTAATTTAATAATATTTGATTAGTCTTCCAGTGAATTTTTCTCCCATCACTGTTAAGTGTACAAAATGAGCTTGTTAGATCACTTGTATTGAACGTAACTGAAAAGGAAAAATCATAAAACTTTGCAAAAATTAAAGGAGAAAAAACAATATGACTGGGTTTGGTTTTTGTTTATGCTTTTTTTTGGTTGGTTTTTTGAGGGGGAAGGGGATTCTCAACTTTTTAAAAACATAACATTCAGAAATTCTGAAAAATATGAAAAGCATAATAATCATGATCCATAATCACACCTGAAAATGGTCACATTAAGCACTTTACTGTAATTTCACTGTCCATGTCCTCTATAAAACATTCTTTTAGTATGCAAACACACACACACACACACACACACACACCACCATGCATAAATCTACATGGTGTATACAGAATAAGTTATACACTATAACATAGCAGAATTTCCTAATCTGCATTATCATAAGCACTTAATAATCATTAAACCACTTTGAAAGAAACACAATATACGAGATAACCATTTCCAAAACCTAAGTAAATATGGGAGATTGGGGGAAGGAAGCTGAATTTGAGTTTCTTCACAACAATGTGTGTAACTGTTGGAGAAACTATTTTCTGTCCTCCTGTTTCTTTTCCATGCAGAAAGAATTCCCCCAAAAAGAGCACTTTCGATTTCTTTCCCACCTAAGGTGGACTGACTCAGGTGACTGGTGTGTTTGAAAACAGAATTGTCCATGTGCAGCTCTGCTCCAGCGTTCTCCTGGCCTCTGTACAGGATGTATTCTCTTTGCTCTCTGCCTTTCGGTAAGTTACCCATCTCAGTGAGTAACTGAGTGAGTAAGTAACTTACAGTGAGTAAGACTTGCACCTACCCTTGCCTGAGTATGCCTCAGTGGGTAAATTTAATTCTGGAGAAAGGATTAGAAAGCACATCAAAACTACAATGTTCAGCACTGCTTTAATCTGTAATTAGGTGGCTACTTTGACCTTGAGATGTCTGTCTTCTCATTTGACTTGAACTTGCAAGGTGAAGAAAGTGGTAGTATGTGTCGACTCCCTAAAACTCTAACTTTGTCTAGAACTATGTTTCCAAATCACAAGGCATTTTCGTGTTGATTATCATATTTGATTTTCACAGTAACCCTTAGATGTAGGAAGGAAGATATTAACATTTGTTGAGTGAATGCCTACCATTCACCAGAAATGTGCCAAGACAGTTATCTTTTTTTTTAAGATCTTGATTAATGATCACAACTTTGAAAAATAAAATTGCCCTCATTTTAAAGATCTGAAAGTGGAGTTTCAGAGAGGTGAAATGATTCACCTAAGATAGACAACTAGTAAGTGACAAATCTAGAAGTGCCAACAGACTATAAACACCAGGATCATATCTCTTGTTCACTTTTGAATTCCCAGGTCCTGCCGGTCTCATGCTTGACAAAGAAAAGGCATTCGATAAAAATGATTAAATAAATGACTCCAAATAAATTCTCTTTCCACTGCACCATCGAGTGAGAACGGAGATTTTTTAAAACTATAAAACTCAAGAAAATTTCAAGCTACAAATCTATTTCTATGGGAGCTGGGGTTGGGGGTTGTGCAAGAGCCTGAGGCTCATTTCTGGAGATGTGCATGGAAATCCTATGAGGTTTCATGCGATACAGCAGAAGACAGAACGGACTATGAAATGTGAGATCTAGTATTTCATAGGGTCCTTGTCACTCCTGAAGCAGTGAGATCTTTGACATAATCATTTGCTTGCTCCTATTTACAATTCGCTCATCTGTAAATAGAAGTGTTGAAGAAATTATCTTGAAGGTGTTGTAATCCTAATAGTCTACCCATATATGAAGCCCAAAGCTCAATCTTTAAAAGAAAAAATGCTGCTTTCTGAACAACATAGTCTGCGTATTTATTGTGCAGTTATATAGAGAAATTGGAATTTAACACATGGATAAATGTGCCTATAGCTTTGAATATAACATAGTTCTCACACTTCCACAGGTTGACAAACCCAGAAACTCCTGCGGCTAGAATGACAGAAGATGTGAATCCATAACTGGACCGTCCTAACAGGAAGTTATGGCATAGATTCTGCCTGAAAATGTATTGTTCCAAAAGTCATGATTTAGAACTTGCTGTTAACATTGAGCAGATCTAAGACCAAATTGGAGAACAGTTTTGCCTAAGGAAAATAAGAGATAAACCTACCTTTAAGCTTTCTCTCTCCTTTGGGCCTCGTGCGTGCGCCCATACACGCTTGCGCCTGCGCGCGCACGCACACACACACACACAAATACATACCCCATGAATGATATTTTGCCATAAACACACACCAGATAGATATCTAATTTTAAAAGAAGGGAAAAGGTAATGAAAAGAATCAGTCATTTTCTTTTTCACATCTGAAAATGCTTCCAGCAACAGGTGACAATGAAGGAAATCTAAACAATATGCATCTTGCTAGCTCTTTGTTGACCCAAATCTTTCACAGTCAAAAAGAAAGCAAGTAATGTCCTCCATTAACAGAAGAAAAGCTTTAAAAATTGTTCAAGTTCACCAGCATGGTTATTATGCTATTTGAATTTTTTTAAAGATGTAGATGTAAGACTCAAAGTGACTATAGAATGTACACGTCAAAAATATTGTATTTAGTGGTCTGACTTTTAAGGAAATAAAGAAACCTGAAAATTAGCTTAATCTATTTACAACAGGTTTAAACCATAATGTTCCAGAAAAAATAACCGCAAAATGCATTAAGATCATCACTGCCTGCATCCAGAGGCATATAAATAATTAATTGTCTGTTGGATACCAGTTCTAGCCAAATCATTCCTACAGAGAACAACAAAGGAGTGTTTCTTGCTTGATAAGAACAAAGTGGGTAAACTAGCACAATTTTTTCATCTGGAAAATTGGAAAATCTGAAAGCAATGTACACTAGATGAATTGAAATTCCAAAGGAAAAAAGATCCTTCTTGGGAATATGGGTTAAATTGTGTTCCTCAAAAAGATGTGAAAGTCCTAATCTACATTACCTATGAATGTAACCTTATGTCAAAATAGGGACTTTGCAAATGTAATCAAGTTAAAATGAGGTCATCAGGGGGAACTTAGCCTCCAGAACTGTGAGAAAATAAATTTATCTTGTTTAACCCACCTAATCTGTGGTAATTTGTTAAACCAGTCACAGCAAACTAATACAGTATATGAGGAAACACCACTTCTTTCTCTGGGGGCACTTTCTGATTCTGGCCATGGCTAATGATCAGCCTTTTTCCAGGTAGAAAGTATATAGCAGAGCATTTGGCAGCCCAGTGAGGTTGGCAGAGCAGATTAGAAACTGGTGAAGCACAAAATCTGAGCCAAATTTTCCCCATTTCCTGAGTCCTAAAGTAGAATGGCAAGCTGGGAGGCTAGATCAAGAGGCTTTTAAATGCACAGAAAAATCCCTAAAAGTCTTATGAAAAAGTAGATAAATGTAATCAGTAATCAAGGGTGGGGGGAGCAGAAGCAGACCCAAAGATTACTCACATATTGGGCTGAACAGAGAAGGACTCTAAAATAGTATGATTAATTAGTCCCTAGTAGGGCCTTTCTCAAAGAGAGGGGAGAGAGATCTTAAATTATTAAAATTGGGATAAAGAGGCAACATTACTAAAATTGTTATAATAAAAAGGGAGAAGGAAGATGTAATGAACAACTTTATGCCAATAAGTTTAGAATTTAGTTGAAATGGAAGAACTCCTTGAAAACCATAAAATAGCAAAGATGAAACAAGAAACATCAAAATTGTCATTTATCCATTAAAAAAAATTAATTTGCAATTAAATCCTTTCTCACAGACAACCACTGCTGCTTACCTTCTACTTAAATCAACCAATAAAAGAACAAAATATATTAAACGACAGTTTTCAAAATACTTGACATCAGGCCAAAGGACAATGATTACTGAGAAATCCAAAGAAATGGATGAGTCAACCCTACCATTATCTCAACTTACTGCTTTTAGAGAGTTCTTAGACATCTACTCAGAAAGGGAAGCAGGCAGAGTCCAATAGACTCCCTGAGATGAAGAGACAGATGAGCAAAAGATCTGAATATACATTTCATCAGACAAGATAAACAAATGTTAAATAAGCATATGACAAGATGATTAACATTATTAGACATTAGAGAAATACATATTAAAATCACAATAAGATACAACTACATGCCTATTACAATGGCTTAAAGTTGAAAGACTGACTATACCAAGTGTTCATAAGGATGTGGAAAAACTGGAATTCTCATACACTGCTGGTTGCAATATAAATGGCATAACATCTTTGGAAAGCAGTTTAGCACTTTCTAAAACTTTATATATTCACCTATCATTTAATCTAGTCATTCTACTCCTTGGCATCTACCCAAGAAAAATAAAAGCAAATGACCATACAAAGTCTTACACATGAAAGTTCACAGAAATTTAATTTTAATATGTGAAAACTGAAAGCAGCCCAACAAGAGATAAATGAATTACTGTAATACATCTGTATAATGGAATATTACTCAGCTATAAAAAAGAACAAACCATTGTTATACACTTCAACATGAAGAATACCTAAATGATTATGTTGAATGAAAGAGCCAGGCTAAAAGAGTATATATTTCATGAGTCCATTTAAATAAAATTCTAGGAAATATAAACTAGTACACAGTTACAGTAAGCACACTGATAGCTGTCTTGGGTCACGGAAGTGAAGAGTCAGAAGGGAGAGATTTAGAAGGATCAAGACAATATTTTACAGGTGATGGTTTCAGTGGTACATACATATGTCAAAATATCAAAATGTTTTGCAATTTCTATAATTTATTGCATGTTAACTATATCTCAAAGATGCTTTAAAAAAAAATTCCCACAAAGAATACTCCAGGCCCAGGTGGCTTCAGTAGTGAATTCTACCAAACAAACAAACAAAAAAAGAAACACATATATTTCATGCAAACTCTTCCAAAGAATATAAAAAGGGAAAAATACTTTTCATTGTCCCAGCTACCAATATATCCCTGATACCAAAACCTGGAAAGGACATTACATAAAAGGAAAACATAAGCCAATATGGACCATAAAAATAAATTCAAAGACCCTAAAGAAGATCTCATTAAGCTGAGTTCAGCAATATATAACATATATCACTACCAAGAAAGCAGGCAAGTTTGGATTAACATGTGAAAATCAATCAGTGTAATTTGCAATTTTAACAGAATAAAAGTTATCATTTTAATATATGCATAAAAGTTATCTGATAAAACTTAAAATTTGTTCATATTAAAAGCTCTTAGCATACCAGTAATAGAAGGAAACAATCTAAATCTGAGAAAAATTAGCAAAAATATTCTACAATTAACATTTTAAAGACAAAATACCACATTCTTTTCTTTTTTTTTTCACATTCTTTTCTTTTAGTTAAGAAACAAAAGAATATCCATATCACCATTTCTAGTCAACATTATACTTTCAATAACACCAGACAAATAAGTAAAGGCCTTTAAAATTGAAAGGGAAGAATCATATTGTGAATATTTATAGATGATATGATTGGGTACATAGGAAATCTAAAAAATATCTACAAACTATTAGGATTAGTAAGTAAATTAATAATTAAACAGTGAATTAATGATCTACAAATATAAGTTCAATATATACAAAATATATTTTTAAACACTTGCAAGAAATAATTGGAAAATGTAATTTTAAAAAGAACACTATTTATTTAGTACCCATGTATAAAATATATAGGAATAAATCTAATAAAATCTATAAAAGATTTTTACAATGAAAAAACCACAAAATGTTACTGAGAGGAATTTAAGAAGCCTTAAATAAATGCAAAAATATGCAATATTCATGCACTAAAAGGCTGAATGTTTTTAAAATGTCAATTCTCTTCAAACTGATCCAGTTAATTCAATCCTAATCAAAATACCAGCATGTTTATTATGTGAAAGAGATATGACAAACTGATTCTAAAATTTATATGAAAATTAAAAGGACCTAAAGTAGCCAAGGCAATCTTTAGAATCTGAGATCTAAAGATACCAGACTTCAAGACTCAGAAGAAGCCACTGTAATTAAGGTAATGTGGTATTTGCAAAATAATACACAAGTACACCACTGGAACAAACTAAAGTCCAGAAACACATCCACACATAAGTGGTCAGTAATTTACTGTAAGGGTAACTACTTTTAATAGAAGAAGGATGGTCTTTCAAATAATGGTCTTAGAGCAACAGGATATATAAATGGGAAAGTATGAACTTGGGCTACTTCATACCACACACAAATTAATTTGATATGGATCATAGACTTAAATGTTAAACAATAACTCTTTTAGGAAAATAAAAAACAGGAAAACATTGATGACCTTGGGCTGAGCAAATTTTCATAAAAGAACACAGAAATGACTAACCATTAAAGAGAAAAATTGAGAAACTGAATTTCATCAAAGTTAGGTTATTGTAACCATCCAAAAGCATGATTAAGAAAGTGAACATGTAAGCCACAGAGAGAGAGAAAATATAACTGATTAAAGGGCTCACATCCAGAAAATACAAAGAACTCCTAAAAATCATTAAGAAAGAGACAGGCACCTCAGTTTTTAATGGGTATATTTCTTTTTTTTTAAGGTTTACAAAGGTTTAATGACTTACTTACAGTCTCCAGATTTTTCAGTTGTCAAAATTTAAGCCAAATGATAATAATGTAGTAGTATCAACTTGTAAAAATAAGACAGGATAGCAGTCCTTACCCTCCCATTGTCCACCATAAGACTGGGAATTACACGGACATTACTGGACATTCCATGTCTGGAATTACATGGGAGACCATGTAATGGTGCCAGACCCTGGACAGCTAGGACCCCTTCTTGATATGGTATAACTCTCAGCAGGAAACAAAACTTTTCATAACATGCTAAAGACAGAAACCTAGACATAATAACAATATGGAGGAATTCTTCCCACAAAAGAGATCAAGAAGAAATAACAGCCAGGGATTTTCCCAGATATATATAAGCAATATATCTGAGTAAGAATTTACAGCAACAGTCATGAGTATACTAGCTGGGCTTGAAAGAAGCATTGAGGACACCAGAGAAACCCTAGCTATGGAGATAAAAGACCTAAAAACTAATGAGGCCAAAATAAAAAATGCTATAAGTGAGATGCAGAACTGACTGGATGTAATCACAAAGCACATTCTCTTAGGTACAATCATGGATAAACTGATCCAGATTTTCTGACCGAAGAAAATATCTTAATGAATAACTAAGAGCCTATCATGAACCAGAAGTTCTACCAATGTCCTCAAACAATTATGCTCTAATAAACAATTAAAATACAAAAAAGTACTTGGAGACCCTAAAAAGATGAAGAGAATTATGAAAATAATTTTGGTATGAGCTTTTCATAACT
The DNA here is from genome assembly GCF_020171115.1 of Neogale vison. NCBI lineage: Eukaryota > Metazoa > Chordata > Mammalia > Carnivora > Mustelidae > Neogale > Neogale vison. The sequence goes on from NC_058099.1 coordinate 45,443,293, forward strand.
TATGTACCCCTCTTCTTACACTTAACTTTCTACATTTCAAAATACTTTGGATACTTGGCCACCTCACAGACAAAAACAGCTATACAGAACAAATTCTCTGAAACAACCAGAACAAGCTCATTCAGCCAAATAAAAAGAGAGTGATAAAAACAGGTTCTTCTTCCTGACAAAACCTGAAGTATCCAATTACTGGTGCTCCTTCTCCGAGTGACATGAATTCTTCTTGTGCAAACATTTAATAAATAATGGGTATATTTTTTAAAGTGGTACCCATAAAAAAGCTAACAAATGGCTATTTACATATATGGAAAGATATATAATTAGCCATCAAAAAACTGAAATTAAAACAACAGTGAAATACTTCTACATGTCAACCACAATGGCTAAAATTAAAAATGACTGATCATACCAAGTGTTGGTAAAAATATGGGGCAACTAGAATTTTCATGTGTTACTAACTGGAGTATAAACTGGTAAAACTACTTCAGAAAACTACACTGATGATGTTATGACCTACCACTTTCAATCATAGGTATATATTCAAGAAAAATAAATGTATACTAAAAGCATGTTCAAGAATGTTCATAATGGACATTATTATAACCAAATGCTAGAAACAACCAAAATAACTATCAATAGTAAAAATGAAAACATAAATCATAACATGGGATGCTACACACAAATTTTTAAAAATTAACTACCACCCCATACAACAAGCCAGATGCAAAAGAGGTCGTAATGCATGATTCTACTTAGATAAGAACCTGCATGAGGTTATAAACAAAGACAGGACATGCTCAGAGAATACTTAAGATAATTCAGTCCCCAACCATTAAGCAAGCAAGAATGTAAAACAAGGAGGATAATATAAAAACATACAGTAAAATTCTTCCATGAGGACACACATGGGATCCAAAATACTGAGTAAAGTCTGGAAATACAGGATCATCTGGCTTTTCACAAATGCACTCTAAAGTTTGACACAGATCTCACTGGGCCAAAATCAAGGTGTTTGTAGGGCTGTGTTCCTTCTGGAGGTTCTAGAGAAGAATCCATTTCCCTCACCTTTTTCAGCTCTCAGTCTGCCTGATTCTTTTGGTTCATGACCCCTTCAATTTCCAAAGCCAGTAATACCAGACAAATCTTCCTCACATTGTGCTATTCTGATACTGACTCTCCTTTCTACCTCTTTCATTTTTAAGGACCTTTGTGACCTACCCATATTCTCCAGGATAATCTCCTTATTTTAAAGTCATCTGTTTAGCGATATTAATCTACAACCTTAATTCCCCTTTGCTGTGTAATACAACGTATTCAGGGAGGTTTAGGGATATTAAGGATAGGACAGGAAAATCTTTGAGGAGCCATTATTTTGCCTACCACACTTGGATATCCATCCATGATCCAAATTCTCTCACATTCTCCATCTCAAGATAAAAATAATATACTGAATTTGTGTTTATTAATAGCATATATATATTTAAGCTATTCTATGTGTTTGTAGGCATAGCAAAATATAGTGTCATTTTAAAGATTTTCTATGAACAGCATAATATATATAAAACTCTGCAACTTGTCTTTTCATTTAATATCATGCTTTTGTATAGCCCTACATCATTTATTTTGAGTAATGTTCTGTATGTACATATCAAGATGAACATTCTTGTACCTATCAACTCATGCCCATGTGCAAGAGTTTTTCTTGGTTAAATAACCAAAAGTGGAATTACAGAATGTAAGATAAGCACATCTTTAAATTAACTTATTATCAAATTGCTTTCCAACATGGATTTGCCATTTGAAACTCTATTGTGCATTTCTCTGCAACCTCACAGCCTTTTAAATATTTCCCTGCTGTTATAGGCTGAATTGTGTTCTCCAAAATTTCATATACTTAAATCGAACCCTCAGCACTTCAGACAATGACTATATTTGGATATCACTGTTCTTAAAGAGCTAATTAACACTGAGTTACAATTTGATGGATCTTAATCCAATATGACTGGTGCCTTACCATATCATTTCATAAGATTATTGGCCACCCATATTTTGCTGTCTTTTTTCTTATTAATTTGTATATACCTACTACATTCTAATGAGTCATTTCCCTAAAAAGTTATATACATTGCAAATGCCTTTTTGTTTGCTTTTTGTCTGCTTCTGACACACTTACAAACTTATCTTTAACTTTGTTAAACAGATAATTAAATTTGTACCTCTTTTCCTTTCTGGTTTATTTTTTTCTGTTTCTTTTCCACAGAAAATGTCTGTCTGTATACAGTCCCATATTTTCTTTTCTAAGTTTTAAGATGTAAACTTCACAAATTTTTTATGATATAGATGATACGATGTGCCATCAGGGTCCTCTTTCAAGACCAAAGCACTCATTCTGCATACATCCCCTCACCTGTCAGGTGTATTGGGTACTCATGAGTTGCAACTATATCTCCAACGATCGCCTTCAGGCAAAGAATGAAGCCTGATTCAAGGCTGCAATCCTTTCCCGAGAGGGAGAGTCCATGTATAATGACTACTCAGTAAGAGGTTACAAAGGCCAGGTCCTCTATTTATTATTTTTATCTTTCTAACACCTAAAATTTAGTGGATATCATTTCTTTTTAGCAATATCAAATTTTACTGATTTCTATGATTGTCATGATTTTTTTTCCATATATTTCATCTATGTTTACTTTTCTTTCTGTTGTGGTGCAACTTTTTATGATTCTTTTAGTGACAGTGTGTGTTATAAACACTCATACTTTGTCTAAAATGTTTTGTTCTTCCCTTTTCCTCAAGTAACTCTAAGATGATTTTTTTTCTCATTAAAGATATTACTCTATTATCTCTTACTATTAATTATTGCTAAGAAATATGTTGTTGGTCCAATTGGTATTCTTTTCAATATAGCTTAAAATTCTTTCAGGGAGTTTTTGAGATTTTCACATTTTAACCCAGGTTCTTCCGTAAAGCAGTGTTTAATCATAGATTTATTTTTTTATTTGTAGTTACATTATATAGCATTGTACATCTCCTTTAAAGTTGATAACTCATGGCTTTATTTTTGTATACATGTAGGCATTATTTCCTCAAATTGCGCATCTCTACCATATGTACTGTTACCTATCAATCTATTCTCTGCACCTCTTACAATCACTTTGAAATTTTTAACTGTGTTTCTCCTTTGCAGTCTATGTATTTTCCTCTGTACTACCTTTTAATTCACTAATTCTTTTTTTGACTACGTCATTCTTGAGTTTACCTCATCTATCATATTTTTAAATTAATATTTTGGTCATTATATTTTTTAATTTCCAAGATTTATATTTGGTTCTCTTAAGGGCCACCTATTCTTGTTTCATTTCTATCTTTTTTATAATGTCTTACTCTTTTTAAATGGAAGCTCTTTCTTATTTACCTCATTAAGATTTTAATTCTAAGCTTATTTATTTTGATGTTCTTATCACACTCTTCCATTGATTTCATGTGGAACAAGGTTATGTTTTAATTCTGAATGTGCTGGCACCCACTGGTAGTATTAGATATCTTCATGTAGTTTGGATTATTATGGGAAAATTTTTAATGCTCTCTCAACAATCTATTCTTGTGTCCTCTGTGTTCATCCCAATCTCTCATAATTTTGCATTTTCTTCCCAACCCCTAACCTCATATGAAACCTGGTCTTATAATGGCATTTGACAGCTGCTGACTCTTGGTGAGACCGAGAATAACTGAGATGCATACAAATTCAGTCATCCACTATTAGAATGGTTTTCAGTTCTTTGTCGTGAAGTGGTGTATAGGTTAATCAGTCCCATTAGATAAAATGTAGGAAATTCTATAGCTGCTAGCAATGATCTGAAATAAACTTTTTTTTAAGATACCTTTATCTGCAAGAAATTCTCATCCAAAGCCCTAATTTCAAGCAATAAATCTAATTTTCACCTGCCTTTTACCTTTCTTTCCTCTTCACCCTAAATGTCACCTTCACCCTAAAGGTATCCCATTCCTGGCTGTCCCTATGTGTAGTGGATCAAGATACCAGAAAGTCTGTGATTTCAGTCCCACTAATACAAGTTTTCTATTCATTTTCTGGTTCTCAGAGATTTTGAGCTTATGTCTGAACTCTACTAGGTCTACATGGTTTTCCATTTTTATAAATTATTTTTACTGCTACAGTTTGAGGAGGAAGCAGTGTGTGATATCTTGAACTTATGCCTGTATTTGATTTTCTCACCAAAAATGATTCTGATAAAATTTCTCCACTTTCTCATTATATAAAAACATTCAGGAGTTAAGTACAACATAAAAAGGCCTCATTGTCTGTATGGAACAATGTCTATTGGACTTTTTCTTTAAGAAAGAATAATCCATTTAAATCAGTGGTCTCTAGAATTTCTGGGATTTTTAATATCCTGAGAATCATGTTAAGAATGTGAAATTCTGGGCCCCAATTTTCAAGTATTCTGATTTCACACGTCTAGTATTAAATCACTGGGGGTGTGGACAATTTTGGTGCATACCAGGTGTTATATCCAAAAAAATGACTTTTTTAAAAACTATAAATTGAATCTCATATGTAGTGATCAGTTTTTAAAAACTGATGTATTCCAAATCTATACACCTTATGGCAAAATGAAGGGAAAAGATAATTCTATTGGAAAAATCTTTTTTTCTATCAATATTTCTATTTTTCATTTAATTTTTTAATTATCTCAAGGAAAATTGGTTTAAGAATAAACTACATCTAGCTAAACTTGTAAGAAATGAGGTTATACATCTCATCTTGATAATAAATGGCCTAGTTTGTACTTCTCGTGATAAATAAGGTGCATTTTTTTTGTCATAAAGACTGCTTCTCAGTGTTTTCATGGAGTTAAAAATATCCCCTTTTCCATGGATGTATAGGGGTATTCCATACTTTGAATTACTTAATTTGTGTGTATGTGTGTATGCGTGCGTGTGTGTGTGTGTTTTCTTTGTTTGTTTGTTTGGTGCACTGGAGGTAGAAACGGGAGGGATTATAAGGGAACACAATGAAATATATTCCAGTATAAAGGTCATTGATTTAGGTCAGGGCAATGAGGGAAACAGTAATAAATGCTAAGCCATGTCGAAAAAGTCAAAGTGACTGACTCATTATTGCATACCTTTCTCTTCCCAGCCTCACATTTCATGAAGCTATGTAGTTTAGTACCCACTGCCAAAGCCAATTACCAAAGCCAATTTCATGCATGGACAGCCTTGAGTTTTACCCTCTCTCTTCTTCCTCCTCCCTGGTTAAGCCAAAGTAAATATATTCCTAAATCATCATGAATTCAAATTTATAAGTGAGCATGAATACTAGGATGTGTATTTTAGAATATTTTGCTATCCCTAGAATTCATGTTGCACCAAGCCAACTTGGATATAAGACAGTTGTTTACTATGGGCATCTAACATTGAGGGCAGACAGATTTCACAAAGACAATTAAACATTCCTCCAAAGAAGCTTAGTTTAGGAAAAATAAGCCGTGGGAGTGCAAATATCAAGTTTTGGGAATTAAAGTCTAATTTTATAATAAAGAAACTGGAAGAACCTCTTTTAACATATTATGTCACCATTACACATAACTATGCAGAATTAATAGTGCAGAAATTAACTATTTTTCTGAATCCCTAATAAAATATATAATCATCTTTTAATCATACAAGAAATATAAAGAATTTAGAGAGGTTCTTACTACAAGAATTTGATAGCTTTATGAATTTTTTAATTACCTTGATTCCTTTCCAAGAATAAGACAACTACTTGGCAATTTTTAACCACCAAAGATATGGCATTGCAATCTAGAAAGAAGATAGTTATGTTTCTAACTATTCCAAATAGAAAATAGGATGATCACTGAATCAAACTTAGATATGAAGGATTTTTCTGTTTCTTAAAACACAAAACTATACTTGGAGTTTATGCATTCTTTGATTTTGGATGTGAAAATGATGTAGTGTGATAGAATTAGATGATGGAAATAAGACACACTCTTAAAATCTGAGGCAAATAATGATTCACAGCTAGTTAGTGAAACGAGAATCGATTGTGGGGATCTTTCAGACTCTAGCATAGTATATTATCATATATTCTAGGCACCATACTGCCTAGAATGTCTTGCCTTCCATCCCTTCATATACAACTTTTACATTTTCAACACCAGACAAAATGCTGCCTCCTAGATGAAATTTTCTGTGATTCACATAACTGGGAATAATCTCTCCCTCATATAAAATTCAACAGCAATTTATCACTCCATCACTTTCAGTAGACCTATTAGTTTATTAACCCACTATTTTAGTTATTTTGGGAGACTGACAGTATCCTCTGCTATAATGTAATTTTGTTTAGGACAGGTTATTTGCTATATTTTTACAGCACCCAATGAGTTGAAGATACTACCATGTCCCTACTACATGTTTAATTATTATTTTTTATTTTTTTTATTTTTTTTCCCCAATTTATTTATTTTCAGAAAAACAGTATTCATATTTTTTATTTTTTATTTTTTTTTATTTTTTTTATTTATTTTGACAGAGAGAAATCACAAGTAGATGGAGAGACAGGCAGAGAGAGAGAGAGGGAAGCAGGCTCCCTGCTGAGCAGAGAGCCCGATATGGGACTCGATCCCAGGACCCTGAGATCATGACCTGAGCCGAAGGCAGCGGCTTAACCCACTGAGCCACCCAGGCGCCCTAATTATTATTTTTTAAATGAAGGAAGAGATGAATGAAATCCAACTCTTCTATAATGTAAATGAGTTAATAATGCATTGATCTAATCACTATAAAGTTAGGCTTTATTAGTTATATTTGGAAACAGATTCACAATATTGCCCCTTATACCTAAATAATAATTATGTAAGCTAATGCAATTTCTATAATTTTTCCTGTAAAATGTCACTATGCTAGTTATTGTTAAAAATCAGCACTTTAAGTTTATTGTCATTAAATTTTAAGTTGTTATTTTCATCTAATCATCAAACTATTATTCTATTTCTTTATAATAATTCTGCAAATGAATGCTTGAATTATCTTTTCTTTTGGGGGTCTTTACATCTGGTAAGAGCTTAATACCTAAGTGGTCAATAATGTGTTGAATAAAAAAAGTACAAGAACAGCACTGGAACTCTCTCAAATAAATGAAAATGACTTATTAGCAAGATATCTTTCAGTAATTTCTTTTAATCTAACTATGTATTAATTAAGGGCATGTTTCTATATCATTTTCAAGGGCATGTTATCAGACTTACTATCAAATTACCTATTTAAATTAAGATGGGCTAGCTATTTAAAAATCCTATTTGGGAATTTTATTTCCAGAAATGAAGGACAAGTCTATTTCAAATTACCTTCCTAATGTGAATAAGTAGAGAATTAGAACAAAGAGAATATGGAAATACAAAATGTGATAAATATAAATGCTAGAAAAATACAATTACTAAAATTAAAATCTCAGTACATGGGGTTAATAGATTATATGTAACTGAAAGGAATGTTAGTGTACAGAAAAAGTGAGTGAAAAGGAAACATACAAACTAAAGCCAGAGAGGAAATAATGAAAAAAACTAAAGAAGACTATTGAGAGACAAGTGGGAAACAGTGAGAATGTGTTTTTAAAAAAAGTCTAACATATGTAAATAAAATGGACAAAACTTTCTAAAATTAAAGGAAAAAAAACCCATGATGTTAGAAACTTAAGGAGGGCAAGCAGGATAAATACAAAAAAAAATCACACTCACACCTAGGTACATCAGAGAAAACCTACTGCAAACTAAAGACCAGGGAATATCTTAAAAACAGCTGGAGAAAAGAGACCAATTACTGTCACAGAAGTGGTAAGTTTGGTAACTAATTTCTCAATAGAAACAATGGCAGCAAGTAGATAATAAAATAATCTTCAGATTGTAGGAAGAAAATAACTTCCTGGAGGCGGAAGTAAAATTTAAGAAGCATCACTAAAAACAAGCAAGTACATTTTATAGTAACAAAAAGATAATTTACGGGGCGCCTGGGTGGCTCAGTGGGTTAGGCCACTGCCTTCGGCTCAGGTCATGATCCCAGGGTCCTGGGATCGAGTCCCACATCAGGCTCTCTGCTCAGCGAGGAGCCTGCTTCCCTCTCTCTCTCCCTGCCTGCCTCTCTGTCTACTTGTAATCTCTGTCTGTCAAATAAACAAATAAAATCTTTAAAAAAAAAAAAAGATAATTTACCAAGAAAATAAAATACATCTCAAATCATATGGACAATCACTTAATCTCAAAATATACAGAAGAACTAAAAGGAGAAACAGGCAAACCCACCCACCATCATTGTGGATTTGACCCACTTCGCTCAGTAACTGATAGAATAGGAAGACCAAAAAAAAAAAAAAAGATAGTATGGATCTGAACAATTTGAATACCATGATTTAAAAACATGACCCTGGACGAGGAGTTAAGATGGCACAGTAGTCAGGGGATCCTGACTTGCCTGTTCGTCAAACACAGATAGACCAATATCAAATCATTTTTGAACAACTAGGATATCAATCCCAGGACTAAGAAAGCAATCTGCATGATTAGAGGGAGAAAACATGGCAGATCCAAGGTTTAGAGACATGAAGTATCCCTCCCCGGGGACTAGCGGTGGGGCGATGTCATCTTCCCCCACCACCACCGCACCCCACCCCGCTTAGCATCCACCAGCATGGTCGGACTTCAAAGAGAAACACAGCACCTCCACTGTGCTGTGGAGGCTGGAATTGCTTACACCAAACCCCACACCATCCCCTGCACTGCAAGGGTAACTTTACTAGGTCAGGTCTGACTATAAGCCAGCAATAGAGGGCCTCTCCCTCAGAAGACCAACACAGGACCCCCACATATACCAAGTTTACTGGTCACTGATTGCTCCAAAGTGTTAGCTTTAGTTTTGGTAGAAACAGGACCAGGCTTTCCTTTTTGCTTTTCTTTTTTGTTGTTTTTGTTTTGTTTTGTTTTTTAAAGATTTTATTTATTTATGTGACAGACAGAGATTACAAGCAGGCAGAGAGGCAGGCAGAGAGAAGGGAGGAAGCAGGCTCCCCGCTGAGCAGAGAACCCGATGCGGGGCTCCATCCCAGGACTCTGAGATCACCACCCGAGCCGAAGACAGCGGCTTAACCCACTGAGCCACCCAGGCACCCCTTTGTTGTTTTTGTTTTTGTTTTGTTTTGTTTTGTTTGTTCATTTCTTCTTTTCTTTTTCCTTTGGAATCAGGCTTATAGTTTCTTGCTTATTTGTTTGTGTCTTTTTCTCATTTTTTGAATCAGGCTTTTTTTTTTTCCTTTTCTTTTCTTTTTTCCTTCTTTCTTCTGTTTCTTTGGAATCAGTCTTATAGTTTTTTGTCTGTTTGCTTTTTTGCTCCTCTTCTCTTTTCTTGGATGTTTTCTTTTTAAATTAGGTTTATCATAACAGACAAATCAAATCACATTTAGTTAAGGGTCCAAGAACTCCCCACTGCAAGCAAGGAGGAATTCTTCAGAAGACTGAACTGTGGAAAAGAGCAGCCAAAGCACAAAAGCACAGGGTACACAGCATACACCAGAAATGTTTCTTGAAGTGCCAGACCCTGGACAGTGTAGAATTCCTTCTTAATATAGTATTACTCTCAGCAGGAAACATAACTTTTCATAACATGCTAAAGACAGAAACCTAGACATAATAACATGATGGAAGAATTCTCCCCACAAAAAAGATCAAGAAGAAATAGCAGCCAGGGATTTGCCCAGATATATATAAGCAATATATCTGAATAAGAATTTAGATCAACAGTCATAAGTATACTAGCTGGGCTTGAAAGAAGCATTGAGGACACCACAGAAACACTGAGTATGGAGATAAAAGACCTAAAAACCAATGAGGTCAAAATAAAAAATGCTATAAGTGAGATGCAGAACTGACTGGATGTAATCACAATGATGGAAGTAGGAGAGGAATGATATGTGATAAGGAAGATAAAATTGTGAAAAATAATGAAAATGAAAACAAGAGGGAAAGAATACTATTAGATCACAAATGCAGACTTAGGGAACTCAGTGATTCCACAAAGTGCAATAATATCCATATCACAGAAGTCCCACAAAAAGAAGAATGGGGGAAAGGACCAGAATTTATTTGAACAAATTATAGCTGAGAAGTTCCTTAATCTGGGAAATTAAACAGGCATTCAAGTACAAAAGCCACAGAGTTTCCCTCAAAATCAACAAAAACAGGTCCACATCAACACATAGCATAGTGAAACATCCAAAATACAAAAATAAATAATGAATCTGAAGGCACCTAGGGATATAAGGTCCTTAACCCAAAAGGGGAGACACATAAGGTTAGCAGCATATCTGCCACAGAAACTTGACAGGACAGAAGAGGGTGGCATAATATATTCAATGTGCTGAATGGGAAAAATATGCAGCCAAGAACACTATATGCAGCATTCTGTCATTCAGAATAGATTGACTGATAAGAAATTTCCCAGAAAAACAAAAAGTAAAGGAGTTCATGAACACTAAACCACTTCTGCAACAAATATTAAAGGAGATCCATTGAAGTGGGAAAGAGAAACCAAAAGCAACAAAGACTAGAAAGAGACAGAGACAATCTACAGGAAGACCAACTTTTCAGGTAATACAATGGCACTAAATTCATATCTACTAATAAATACTCTGAGTCTAAATGGATTAAATGCTCCATTCAAAATACACAGGGGGAGAGGAGTCAAGATGGCAGAAAAGTGGCAGGCTGAGACAATATCAGGTAGCAGGAGATCAGCTAGATACCTTGTCAAACCATTCTGAACACCTACAAATCCAATAGGAGATCAAAGAGAAGACCAACAATTCTAGAAACAGAAAATCGAACACTTTCTGAAAGGTAGGACCAGCAGAGAAATGAATCCAAAGAGACAGGAAGATAGACTGCAGGGGGAGGGGCCGGCTCCCAGCAAGCGGCGGAGCAATGGAGCACAAAATCAGAACTTTTAAAAAAGTCTGCTCCACTGAGGGACATCGATCCAGAAGCTAGGCCGGGATGAAGCCCATGTGGAGACAGCATGGTCTCAGGTCTCACGGGGTCACAGAAGGATTAGGGTGTCTGAGTTTTGCAGATCTCACAGGTATTAGAGCAGGGAAGCTGGCTACAGAGACAGAGTCAAGGAGTGAGCTCTAAGCTCAGGCTTACCTTAAATTGTGATCCATGGCACAGACTAATCTGTGAGCAGGGACCCCAAAAGATCTGGGGAGACCTCCCCTGGAAAAGCTCAGTGATCTGCCGGGTTTGGAGACTCCAGGTGGGGCTGTTTGCCAGAGACAGAGATGCTTGGTCACAGGCTGGACAAGGTCTGAACACAGCTGGAGGCCAGGGAGACGGAAGTGATTGAGCACTTTTCTCTGAGGGTACACTGAGGAGGAGGTCCCCAAGCTCTCCGCTCCTCTGGGCCTGAGATTGGGAGGCTGCCATTTTCATTCCCATCCTCCAGAACCCTACAGAAAGCATTCAGGGAACAAAAGCTCCCAAAAGCAAACCTGAGCAGATTACTTAGCCTGGCCCCTAGTAAAGGCCATGCAATTCTACTTCGGGCAAAAACACTTCAGAATCACTACAAAGGCCCCTCCCTGAGAAGATCAGCAAGAAATCCGGGCCAAGATCAAGTTCACTTACCAAGGAGAACAGCAGAATTACAAAGGAAGTGAAAGCAAAGCATGGAATTCATGGTTTTCTCACCATGATTCTTTGGTCTTGCAAAGTTAATTTTTTTAATTTTATTTTTATCTTCTGCTAATTTTTTTTAACTTTAACACTTTCCACTTTTATTGTTTTTTAACTACTTTATCTTAACAATACCTTTCATTTTTAAAAAATCTTTTTTGAACCTTAATTATTATAGTTCTATTTTATCCTTCATTATACCTAACTTTAATTTTTTGTATACACATAGGGTTTTTCCTTCTAAAAAAATTTGGGATATAAGGTCTTCTAATAGATCAAAATATACCCTAAATCTAGCACAGAGCTTTGTTCTTGTCTCTAGTCTGAACAAATTCTCTCCACTTTCATTCTCTTTATTCTCCAAACCAAGGTATCTTATCAACTCCTTTTTTAGAAATTTTTTTTTAATTTCATCTTTATAGTCATATTCTATCCCTTCATCGTCTTTACCCTTATATATGTTTACCATTCTTTAAAATCTTGGGAGTAGTTTTTTCAAAGGGACCAAAATACTACCAAAATTAAGTGGGTGACCCTGTTCTATTCACCAGTCTAATAAATATTTTTTTCTCTTTTATATTTTTTCTTTATTTTTTCTTTTTTAAATTTTTTTCTGAACTTTTTTTGTCAATTTCTTTTCAGTGTACCAGAATTCATTGTTTATGCACCACACCCAGTGCTCCATGTAATATGTGCCCTCCATAATACCCACCACCAGGCTCACCCACCTTGCCAACCCCACCCCTTCAAAAGATTGTCTTTCAGAGTCCGTAGTCTCTCACGGCTCACCTCCCCTTCCAATTTCCCTCAACTCCCTTCTCCTCTCCATCTCCCCATGTGCTCCATGTTATTTCTTATGCTCCACAAATGAGTGAAACCATATGATAACTGAGACTCTCTGCTTGACTTATTTCACTCAGCATAATCTCTTCCAGTCCTGTCCACATTGATACAAAAGTTGGGTATTCAGCCTTTCTGATGGAGGCATAATACTCCATAGTATATATGGATCACATCTTCCTTATCCATTCGTCCATTGAAGGGCATCTTGGTTCTTTCCAGTTTGGCAATCGTGGCCATTGCTGCTATAAACTTTGGGGTACAGATGGCCTTTCTTTTCACTACATCTCTATCTTTTGGGTAAATACCCAGTAGTGCAATTGTAGGGTCATAGGGAAGCTCTATTTTTAATTTTTTGAGGAATCTCCACACTGTTTTCCAAAGTGGCTGCACCAACTTGCATTCCCACCAACAGTGTAAGAGGGTTCCCCTTTCTCCACATCCTCTCCAACACATGTTGTTTCCTATCTTGTTAATTTTGGCCACTCTAACTGTGTAAAGTGGTATCTCAATGTGGTTTTGATTTGAATCTCCCTGATGGCTAGTGATGATGAACATTTTTTTCATGTATCTGATAGCCATTTCTATGTCTTCATTGAAGAAGTGTCTGTTCATGTCTTCTGCCCATTTTTTGACATGATTATCTGTTTTGTGCGTGTTGAGTTTGAGGAGTTCTTTATAGATCCTGGATAGATCCTTTATACAACTTTTTGTCTATACTGTCATTTGCAAATATCTTCGTCCATTCAATGGGTTGCCTCTGTTTTGTTGACTCTTTCCTTCTTTTTACCCCTTTTTTTCCCCTCATGATTTAGGGTCTCTTCTGATTTGGTTAAAGCACATTTTCCTGGGGTCTTTGCTACCCTTTTAGTATTTTAGTATTTTATTCATTCCTTCATATATTCATATCTGGATAAAATGACAAGGTGGAAAAACTCACCACAAAAAAAAAAAAAAAGAAAGAAAAAGAGTAAGTACCAAAGGCTAGGGACCTGATCAATACAGACATTGGTAATATGTCAGATCTAGAGTTCAGAATGACGATTTTCAAGGTGCTAGTCAGGTTCGAAAAAGGCATGGAAGATATTAGAGAAACACTGTCTGGAGAAATAATATCACTTTCTGGAGAAATAAAAGAACTAAAATCTAAACAAGTTGAAATTAAAAAAGCTATTTATGAGGTGCAATCAAAAATGGAGGCTCTTACTGCTAGGATAAATGAGGCAGAAGAGAGAATTAGTGATATAGAAAACCAAATGACAGAGAATAAAGAAGCTGAACAAAAGAGAGACAAACAACTACTGGACCACAAGGGGAGAATTTCAGACATAAGTGATACCATAAGATGAAACAACATTAGAATAATTGGGATTCCAGAAGAAGAAGAGAGAGAGAGGGGAACAGAAGGTATACTGGAGAGAAGTATTGGGGAGAATTTCCCCAATATGGCAAAGGGAACAAGCATCAAAATTCAGGAGGTGCAGAGAAGGCCCCTCAAAATCAATAAGAATAGGTCCACACCCCGTCACCTAATAGTAAAATTTACAAGTCTTAGTGACAAAGAGATACTCCTGAAAGCAGCCTGGGAAAAGAAGTCTGTAACTTACAATGGTAAAAATATTAGATTGGCAGCAGACTTATCCACAGAGAACTGGCAGGCCAGAAAGAGCTGGCATGATATATTCAGAGCACTAAATGAGAAAAACATGCAGCCAAGAATACTATATCCAACTAGGCTATCATTGATAATAGAAGGAGAGATAAAATGCTTCCAGGACAAACAAAAACTAAAAGAATTTGTAAACACCAAACCAGCTCTACAGGAAATATTGAAAGGAGTCCTCTAAGCAAAGAGAAAACCTAAAAGTAGTAGCTCAGAAAGGAACAGAGACAATATACAGTAACAGTCACCTTACAGGCAATAAAATGGCACAAAATTCATATCTCTCAATAGTTACCCTGAATGTAAATGGGCTAAATACCCAAATCAAAAGACACAGGGTATCATAATGGATAAAAAAACAAAACCCAGAGACAAGATCGCGGGGAAGTAGGAGGAGGAGCCATTTCAACCGAAAGTGAGCTGATTACCTACCAAAGAACTCCGATCACCCATGAAATCAGCCTGAGATCAGAATTATACACGTCTGGATCTCTACAGGGGCAGAAGACTCCAGTGGGCAGCTAGGGTAACTGAGACCGAAGATAGAATTAGCGATCTGGAGGACAAACAGAGAGAAAGGATCAGGGGAAGCCTGGAACAAACAGCTTAGAAGCCACAAAAAAAGAATCAGGGAATAAATGATACCATGAAATGTTTCAAAGTCAGAATTATTGGAATCCCTGAAGGGGAGGAGAAAGAAAGAAGTCTAGGAGATATAGTGGAACAAGTTGTCCATGAAAATTTTCCCAATCTCATGAATGGAACCAGCGTTCATGTACTAGAGGCAGAACGGTTTCCCCCCAAGATTATAGATTCTCAAACGTCCTCGAGACACCTAATTGTAAGAATAAAGAATTATAATTGTAGGCAGACCCTCTTGAAAGCAGCCAGAACAAAGAAGTTCCTTATGTACAGAGGAAAGCCCATCAGAATAACCTCAGACCTATCCACAGAGACCTGGCAATCCAGAAAGTGCTAGCAAGATATATTCAGGGCACTAAATGAGAAGATCATGCAGCCAAGAATACTTTATCCAGCAAGATTGACATTCAAAATAAATGGAGAGATAAAGAGTTTCCAAGACCGGCAAGGCTTAAAAGAGTATGCGACCACCAAGCTGACACTGCAGAAAATATTAAGGGGGGTTCCATAAAAGAGAAAAAATCCTAAAAATATCATTGAACAGAAATACAGAGACAATCAACATAAAGAAAGACTTCAAAGGTAACACGATGTCAAAAAAACCTATCTATCAATAATAACTCTCAATGTGAATGGCTTAAATGAGCCCATAAAATGACACAGGGTTGCAGATTGGATAAAACAACAGGACCCATCCATATGTTGTCTACAAGAGAACCATTTTGACCCTAAAGATATACCCAGACAGAAAGTGAAGGGATTGAGAAGCATCTTTCATGCCAATGGGACTCAAAAGAAGGTCGGGGTTGCAATTCTCATACCAGATAAATTAGATTTTAAACTAAAGACTGTAGTCAGAGATACAGAAGGATACTACATCATTCTTAAAGGGACTATCCACCATGATGATCTAACAATTGTAAATATCTACGCCCCCAATATGGGAGAAGCCCATTACATAATAAAATTATTAATCAAGATAAATAGTCATATTGATATGAATACATTAATAGTAGGAGATCTTAACACGCCTCTCTCAGTAATAGACAGATCATCGAAGCAGAAAATCAATAAAGAAACAAGCATTGAATGACACATTGGACCAGATGGACCTCACAGATATATACAGAACATTCCACCCTAAAACAACAGAATACTCATTCTTCTCAAGCGCACATGGAACCTTCTCCAGAATAGACCACATACTGGGTCACAAATCAGGACTCAACTGATATTAAAAGACTGACATTATTCCCTGCATATTCTCAGATCACAAGGCTTTGAAACTGGAACTCAATCACAAGGAAAAGTTTGGAAGGAACTCAAACACCTGGAAGCTAAAGACCACCTTGCTTGAGAATGCTTGGATCAACCAGGAGATCAAAGAAGAACTTAAACAATTCATGGAAACCAACAAGAATAAAGACACTTAAGTCTAAAACCTATGGGATACAGCAAAGGCGGTCCTAAGGGGGAAATACATAGCCATCCAAGTGTCCCTCAGAAAAACTGAAAAATCCAGAACACACCAGCTGTCTCTACACCTTAAAGAGCTGGGGAACCAACAACAAATCAAACCAACTCCACACATAAGAAGAGAAATAATCAAGATTAGAGCAGAGATCAATGAGGTAGAAACCAGAGATACAACAGAACATACCAATGAAACTAGAAGCTGTTTTTTTGAAAGAATCAATAAGATTGATAAACCATAGGCCACACTAATCCAAAAGAAAAGAAAGAAAGCCCAAATTAATAAAATTATGAATGAAAAGGGAGAGATCAAAACTAGCACCAAGGAAGTAGAAACAATCATCAGAAGTTATTATCAATAGTTATAAGCCAATAAGCAAAGCAACTTAGATGAAATGGATGCATTCCTGGAAAACTATAAACCCCCAAAATTGAACCAGAAAGAAATTAACAACCTGAATAGACTGATATCTAGTAATGAGATTGAAACAGTGATCAAAATCCTCCCAAAAAACAAGAGCCCAGGACCTGACGGATTCCCTGGGAATTCTATCAAACTTTCAAAGAAGAAATAACACCTGTTCTCCTGAAGCTGTTTCAAAAAATTGAAGCAGAAGGAAAACTTCCAGACTCTTTTTATGAAGCCAGCATTACCCTGATCCCCAAACCAGGCAAAGACCCTACCAAAAAGGAGAATTTCAGACCAATATCACTGATGAATATGGATGCTAAGATTCTCAACAAGATCCTAGCCAACAGGATCCAACAGCACATTAAAAAGATTATCCACCATGACCAGGTGGGATTCATCCCTGGGTTACAAGGATGGTTCAACATTCGCAAATCAATCAGTGTGATAGAACAAATCAATAAGAGAAGAGAGAAGAACCACATGGTCCTCTCAATTGATGCAGAAAGGGCATTTGAAAAACCAGCACCAGTTCCTGATTAAAACTCTTCAAAGTACAGGGATAGAGGGAACATTCCTGAACTTCATAAAATCTATCTATGAAAGACCACGGCAAATATCATCCTCAATGGGAAAAAGCTCACAGTCTTCCCATTGAGATCAGGAACAAGACAAGGATGCCCTTGAACTACTCTTGTTCAACATAGTATTAGAAGTCCTAGCAACAGCAATCAGACAACAAAGAGAAATAAAAGGTATCCAAATTGGCAATGAAGAAGTCAAACTCTCTCTTCACAGATGACATGATTCTTTAGATGGAAAACCCAAAAGACTCCAACCCCAGACTACTAGAACTCATACAGCAATTCAGTAATGTGGCAGGATACAAAGTCAATGTACAGAAATCCGTGGCTTTCTTATACACTAACAACGAAAATACAGAAAAGGAATTTAGAGAATTGATTCCATTTACCATAGCACCAAGAACCATAAGATACCCAGGAATAACCTAACCAAAGAAGTAAAGAATCTGTACTCAAGGAACTACAGAACACTCATGAAAGAAATAGAAGAAGATACAAAAAGATGGAAGACCATTCCATGTCCTTGGATCAGAAGAATAAACATTGTTAAAATGTCTATACTGCCTAGGAGGGAGGAGTCAAGATAGCGGAGAAGTAGCAGGCTGAGACTACTTCAGCTAGCAGGAGATCAGCTAGATAGCTTATCTAAAGATTGCAAACACCTGCCAATCCATCGGCAGATCGAAGAGAAGAACAGAAATTCTGGAAACAGAAAAACAACCACTTTCTGAAAGGTAGGACTGGCGGAGAAGTGAATCCAAAGCAACGGGAAGTTATACCCCGGGGGGAGGGGCCGGCTCCCGGAAAGCGGCGGAGCAACGGAGCACAAAATCAGGACTTCTAAAAGTCTGTTCCGCTGAGGGACATCGCTCCAGAGGCTAAACCGGGGCGAAGCCCACGCGGGGTCAGCGTGGCCTCAGGTGCCGCAGGGTCACAGAAGGATCGTGGGTGTCTAAGTGTCGCAGAGCTTGTGGGTATTGGAACGGGAAAGCCAGCTACAGAGATAGAGCCGACAGTAAGCTCACAGCTCGGGGTTACTTTGAACTGGCCGCAGGCTCGGTGAGCTCAGAGCGTGGCTGGAGGTCAGGCAGACGGGAGTAACAGGGCGCTGTTCTCTGAGGGCGCACTGAGGAGTGGGGCCCCGGGCTCTCGGCTCCTGCAGGCTGGAGACTAGGAGGCAGCCATTTGTATTCCCGTCCTCCAGAACTCTACAGAAAGCGCTCAGGGAACAAAAGCTCCTGAGCAAACCCAAGCGGATTATTCAGCCCTGCCCCTGGTAAGGGTGGTGCAATTCCGCCTGGGGCAAAGACACTTGAGAATCACTACACCAGGCCCCTCCCCCAGAAGACCAACAAGAAACCCAGCAAAGACCAAGTTTACCTACCAAGGAGTACAGTTTCAATACCAAGGAGAGCAACAGAATTCCAGAGGAGGAGAAAGCAAAGCATGGAACTCATGCTTTCTCCCTGTGATTTTTTTTAGTCTTACAGATAATTTAATTTTTTTCTTTTTCATTTTTTTTCTCTTCTTCTGCTAAAATTTTTTTAACTTTTACCCTTTTCTTTTTTAACGTATTTTAACTAGTTTATCTAATATATATATTTTTTCTTTTTTATAATTTTCTTTATTCATTTTCTTTTTTTAATTCTTTTCTTTTCTTTTTCTTTCTTTTTTTTTCTTTCTTTCTTTCTGAACCTCTTTTTATCCCCTTTCTCCCCCCTCACGATTTGGGATCTCTTCTGATTTGGTTAAAGCATATTTTCCTGGGGTTGTTGCCACCCATTTAGTATTTTACTTGCTCCTTCATATACTCTTATCTGGACAAAATGACAAGGCGGAAAAATTCACCACAAAAAAAAGAACAAGAGGCAGTACCGAAGGCTAGGGACCTAATCAATACAGACATTGGTAATATGTCAGATCTAGAATTCAGAATGACAATTCTCAAGGTTCTAGCCAGGCTTGAAAAAGGCATGGAAGATATTAGAGAAACCCTCTCGGGAGATATAAAAGCCCTTTCTGGAGAAAAAAAAGAACTAAAATCTAACCAAGTTGAAATCAAAAAAGCTATTAATGAGGTGCAATCAAAAATGGAGGCTCTCACTGCTAGGATAAATGAGGCAGAAGAAAGAATTAGCGATATAGAAGACCAAATGACAGAGAATAAAGAAGCTGAGCAAAAGAGGGACAAACAGCTACTGGACCACGAGGGGAGAATCGAGAGATAAGTGACACCATAAGACGAAACAACATTAGAATAATTAGGATTCCAGAAGAAGAAGAAAGAGAGAGGGGAGCAGAAGGTATACTGGGGAGAATTATTGGGGAGAATTTCCCCAATATGGCAAAGGGAACGAGCATCAAAATTCAGGAGGTTCAGAGAACGCCCCTCAAAATCAATAAGAATAGGCCCACACCACGTCACCTAATAGTAAAATTTACAAGTCTTAGTCACAAAGAGAAAATTCTGAAAGCAGCCCAGGAAAAGAAGTCTGTAACATACAATGGTAAAAATATTAGATTGGCAGCAGACTTATCCACAGAGAACTGGCAGGCCAGAAAGAGCTGGCATGATATATTCAGAGCACTAAACAAGAAAAACATGCAGCCAAGAATACTATATCCAGCTAGGTTATCATTGAAAATAGAAGGAGAGATTAAAAGCTTCCAGGACAAAAAAAAACTGAAAGAATTTGCAAACACCAAACCAGCTCTACAGGAAATATTGAAAGGGGTCCTCTAAGCAAAGAGAGAACAAGTGGTAGATCAGTAAGGAACAGAGACAATACAATGTCACCTTACAGGCAATACAATGGCACTAAATTCATATCTCTCAATAGTTACCCTGAATGTTAATGGGCTAAATGCCCCAATCAAAAGACACAGGGTATCAGAATGGATAAAAAAACAAAACCCATCTATATGTTGCCTCCAAGAAACTCATTTTAAGCCCAAAGACACCTCCAGATTTAAAGTGAGGGCGTGGAAAAGAATTTACCATGCTAATGAACATCAGAAAAAAGCAGGAGTGGCAATCCTTATATCAGATCAATTAGATTTTAAGCCAAAGACTATAATAAGAGATGAGGAAGGACACTATATCATACTCAAAGGGTCTGTCCAACAAGAAGATCTAACAATTTTAAATATCTATGCCCCAACGTGGGAGCAGCACTATATAAACCAATTAATAACAAAATCAAAGAAACACATCAACAATAATACAGTAATAGTAGGGGACTTTAACACTCCCCTCACTGAAATGGACAGATCATCCAAGAAAAGATCAGCAAGGAAATAAAGGCCTTAAACGACACACTGGACCAGATGGACATCACAGATATATTTAGAACATTTCATCCCAAAGCAACAGAATACACATTCTTCTCTAGTGCACATGGAACATTCTCCAGAATAGATCACATCCTCGGTCCTAAATCAGGACTCAACCGGTATCAAAAGATTGGGATCATTCCCTGCATATTTTCAGACCACAATGCTCTGAAGCTAAAACTCAACCACAAGAGGAAGTTGGGAAAGAACCCAAATACATGGAGACTAAACAGCATCCTTCTAAAGAATGAATGGGTCAACCGGGAAATTAAAGAAGAATTGAAAAAAATCATGAAAACAAATGATAATGAAAATAGAACGGTTCAAAATCTGTGGGGCACAACAAAAGCAGTACTGAGAGGAAAATATATGGCGGTACAAGCTTTTCTCAAGAAACAAGAAAGGTCTCAGGTACACAACCTAACCCTACACCTAAAGGAGCTGGAGAAAGAACAAGAAAGAAACCCTAAGCCCAGCAGGAGAAGAGAAATCATAAAGATCAGAGCAGAAATCAATGAAATAGAAACCAAAAAAACAATAGAACAAATCAACGAAACTAGGAGATGGCTCTTTGAAAGAATTAATAAAATTGATAAACCCCTGGCCAGACTTATCAAAAAGAAAAGAGAAAGGACCCAAATAAATAAAATCATGAATGAAAGAGGAGAGATCACAACTAACACCAAAGAAATACAAACTATTATAAGAACATACTATGAGCAACTCTACGCCAACAAATTTGACAATCTGGAAGAAATGGATGCATTCCTAGAAACATATAAACTCCACAACTGAACCCGGAAGAAATAGAAAGCCTGAACAGACCAGTAAGGAGACTGAAACAGTCATTAAAAATCTCCAAACAAGCAAAAGCCCAGGGCCAGATGGCTTTCCGGGGGAATTCTACCAAACATTTAAAGAAGAACTAATTCCTATTCTCCTGAAACTGTTCCAAAAAAATAGAAATGGAAGGAAAACTTCCAAACTCATTTTATGAGGCCAACATCACCTTGATCCCAAAACCAGACAAGGATCCCATCAAAAAAGAGAGCTATAGACCAATATCCTTGATGAACACAGATGCAAAAATTCTCACCAAAATACTAGCCAATAGGATTCAACAGTACATTAAAAGGATTATTCACCACGACCAAGTGGGATTTATTCCAGGGCTGCAAGGTTGGTTCTACATCCGCAAATCAGTCAATGTGATACAACACATCAACAAAAGAAAGAACAAGAACCATATGATACTCTCAATAGATGCTTAAAAAGCATTTCACAAAGTACAGCATCCCTTCCTGATCAAAACTCTTCAAAGTGTAGGGATAGAGGGCGCATACCTCAATATCATCAAAGCCATCTATGAAAAACCCACTGCAAATATCATTCTCAATGGAGAAAAACTGAAAGCTTTTCCACTAAGGTCAGGAACACGGCAGGGATGTCCATTATCACCACTGCTATTCAACATAGTACTAGAAGTCCTAGCCTCAGCAATCAGACAACAAAAAGAAATTAAAGGCATCCAAATCGGCAAAGAAGAAGTCAAATTATCACTCTTCGCAGAGGATATGATACTATATGTGGAAAACCCAAAAGACTCCACTCCAAAACTGCTAGAACTTGTACAGGAATTCAGTAAAGTGTCAGGATATAAAATCAATGCACAGAAATCAGTTGCATTTCTCTACACCAACAACAAGACAGAAGAAAGAGAAATTAAGGAGTCAATCCCATTTACAATTGCACCCCAAACCATAAGATACCTAGGAATAAACCTAACCAAAGAGGCTAAGAATCTATACTCAGAAAACTATAAAGTACTCATGAAAGAAATTGAGGAAGACACAAAGAAATGGAAAAATGTTCCATGCTCCTGGATTGGAAGAATAAATATTGTGAAAATGTCTATGCTACCTAAAGCAATCTACACATTTAATGCAATTCCTATCAAAGTACCATCCATCTTTTTCAAAGAAATGGAACAAATAATTCTAAAATTTATATGGAACCAGGAAAGACCTCTAATAGCCAAAGGGATATTGAAAAAGAAAGCCAAAGTTGGTGGCATCACAATTCTGGACTTCAAGCTCTATTACAAAGCTGTCCTCATCAAGACAGTATGGTACTGGCACAAAAACAGACAAATAGATCAAATGGAACAGAATAGAGAGCCCAGTAATAGACCCTTAACTCTATGGTATACTAATCTTCGACAAAGCAGGAAAGAATGTCTAAAGGAAAAAAGACAGCCTCTTCAATAAATGGTGTTGGGAAAATTGGACAGTCACATGCAGAAAAATGAAATTCAACCATTTCCTTACACCACACACAAAAATAGACTCAAAATGGATGAAGGACCTCAATGTGAGAAAGGAATCCATCAAAATCCTTGAGGAGAACACAGGCAGCAACCTCTTCGACCTCAGCCGCAGCAACATCTTCCTAGAAACATCGCCAAAGGCAAGGGAAACAAGGGCAAAAATGAACTATTGGGATTTCATCAAGATGAAAAGCTTTTGCACAGCAAAGGAAACAGTGAACAAAACCAAAAGACAACTGACAGAATGGGAGAAGATATTTGCAAATGACATATCAGATAAAGGACTAGTGTCCAAAATCTATAAAGAACTTAGCAAACTCAACACCCAAAGAACAAATAATCCAATCAAGAAATGGGCAGAGGACATGAACAGACATTTCTGCAAAGAAGACATCCAGATGGCCAACAGACACATGAAAAAGTGCTCCATATCACTCAGCATCAGGGAAATACAAATCAAAACCACAATGAGATATCACCGCATACCAGTCAGAATGGCTAAAATTAGCAAGTCAGGAAATGACAGATGCTGGCGAGGATGTGGAGAAAGGGGAACCCTCCTACATTGTTGGTGGGACTGCAAGCTGGTGCAACCACTCTGGAAAACAACATGGAGGTTCCTCAAAAAGTTGAAAATAGAGCTACCCTACCACCCAGCAATTGCACTACTGGGTATTTACCCTAAATATACAAGTGTAGTGATCCCAAGGGGCATGTGTACCCCAATATTTATAGCAGCAATGTCCACAATAGCCAAACTATGGAAAGAATCTAGATGTCCATCAACAGATGAATGGGTAAAGAAGATGTGGTATATATATACAATGGAATACTATGCAGCCTTCGAAAGAAATGAAATCTTGCCAATTGCGACGACGCAGGTGGAACTAGAGGGTATTATGCTTAGCAAAATAAGTCAATCGGAGAATGACAACTATCATATGATCTCCCTGATATGAGGAAGTGGAGATGCATTGGGGGGTTTGGGGGGTAGGAAAAGAATAAATGAAACAAGATGGGATCAGGAGGGAGACAATCCATAAGAGACTCGTAATCTCACAAAACAAACTGAGGGTTGCCAGGGGGAGGGAGAGGGTTGTGCGGTAATGGACATTGGGGAGGGAATGTGCTATGGTGAGTGCTGTGAAGTGTGTAAACCTGGCGATTCACAGACCTGTACCCCTGGGGCTCATAATACATTATATGTTATTTTTAAAAATTATTTTAAAAAATAATAAAAAATAAAAAACAAACAAACAAAATCCTACAGTATAAATACCTATCTCTAACGTTGGTTCCAGAATTAAATGAAATTATGTAATATGCTTTCTTATTGGCACAATGTAAATGATCAATTATAGTAAATTTTAAAATTATTTATTAATACAAATGATACATTATTACCTATCAAAATGTGGGATTTGAAACTTCTAAAATATATTTTATGTGGGATCTTAAAAAAAATATACAAGGTATCAGAATGGCTAAAAAAACATCCAATATACTACTTATAAGAGACTCTTTTTGATCCAGAGACACCTCCAGATTAAATGTGAGGGGTAGATAACCATCTATCATACTAATGGACATCAAAAGAAAACTGGAGTAGCCATATGTTTAACAGAAAAGCTAAATTTTAAAACAAAGACTAGGGGTGCCTGGGTGGCTCAGGGGGTTAAAGCCTCTGCCTTTGGCTCAGGTCATGATCCTGGGGACCTGGGATCGAGCCCCACATTGGGCTCTCTGCTCAGCAGGGAGCCTGCTTCCTCCTCTCTCTCTGCCTGCTTCTCTGCCTGCTTGTGATCTCTGTCTGTCAAATAAATAAATAAAATCTTTAAAAAAATAAAAATAAAAATAAAATAAAACAAAGACTATAACAAGAGATGAAGAAGGGGACTGTATCAATATAAAGAGGTCAATCCAACAAGAATATCTAACAATTGTAAATATTTATGCTCCTAACAAGGGAACAGTCACATATATAAATTGATAAGCCACATGTATAAGCTTAAAGAAACTCACTGATAATAATACCATAATAGTAGGGGACGTCAACACCACTCAAATCAATGGACAGTTCCTCTAAGCAGAAGATCAACAAGGAAACAATTGTTTTAATGCCACACTGGACTCTAGATGGACTTAACAGATATATTCAGAATATCCTACAGCAGCAGAATACACATTCTTATCCAGTGCAAATGGAACTTTCTCCAGAATAGATCACATACAGCGTCACAAATGAGGCCTTTACCACTACAAAAAGACTGAGTTCATACCATACATATTTTCAGAACACAATGCTATAAAGCTTGAAGTCAACCACAAGAAAAAATCTGGAAAGACCACACATACATGGAGGTTAAAGAACATCCTACTAAAGAATGAATGTGTGGGATGCCTGGGTAGCTCATTTGTTTAAACGTTCAACTCTTGATTTTGGCTCAGGTCAGGGGTTGTGAGACTGAGGCCTGCCTTGGGCTCTGTGCTCAGTGGGGAGTCTGCTTGAGGCTCTTTTCTTCTCCCTCTCCCTCTCACCCTCCTCCCATTCTCTGTCTCTCTTTGTCACCCCTCCCCCATAAATAAATCTTTTTAAAAAGGGAGTGAATAGGTTAACCAGGAAGTTAAAGAAGGAATTTTAAAAATACATGGAAGTAAATTAAAATGAAAACACTACTGTCCAAAACCTTTGGCATGCAGCAAAGGCAGTCCTAAGAAGGAAGTATGTAGCAATACAGGCTTTCCTCAAGAAGCAAAAGAAAAGTCTCAAATAAACAAACTAACCTTACACTTAAGAGATCTGTTAAAAAAGAACAGCAAATAAAGCCTAAACCAGCAGAAGAGGAATAATTAAGATTAGAACAGAAATAAATGATACAGAAATTAAGGAAAAAACTACACAGTAAAAAAGATCAACAAAACTTAGACCTAGTTCCTTTTAAAAGAATTTTAAAAATTGACAAACCCCTAGCCAGACTTATTAAAAAGAAAAGAGAGAGGATGAAATAAATAAAATCATGCATGAAAGTGGAGAGATCATAACCGACACCACAGAAATACAACCAACTAGAATATTATGAGCAATTATACACCAACAGATTGGGCAATCTGGAAGAAATGGTTACATTCCTAGAAGCATATAAACTACCAAAACTGAAACAGAAGAAACAGAAAATTTGAACAGACCCATAACCAGCAAAGAAATTGAATTATTAATAAAAAGTCTCCCAACAAACAAGAGTCCAGGTCTGGATAACTTTCCAGGGGAATTCTACAAAACATTTAAAGTAGAACTAATACCTACTCTACTGAAGCTATTCCAAACAACAGAAATGGAAGAAAAACTTCCAAACTCATTCCCCAAGGCCATTATTACCTTGATTCCAAAACCAGACAAAGAGCCCACTAAAAAAGAGAATTATAGACCAATATCCCTGATGAACATGGATACAAAAATTCTTAACAAGATATTAGCTACTCAGGGGCACCTGGGTGGCTCAGTAGGTTAAAGTCTCTGCCTTCGACTCAGGTCATGATCCCGGGTCCTGGGATCGAGCCCCACATTGGGCTCTCTGCTCAGCAGGGAGCCTGCTTCCTCCTCTCTCTGACTGCCTCTCTGCCTACATGTGATCTCTGTCTGTCAAATAAATAAATAAAATTTTAAAAAAAAAGAAAGAAAAGAAAAACCCAAAATACTGCACCAAAAAATTGCTAGAAATGATACATGAATTCAGCAGAGGCCCAGGATATTACATTTATATAGTGAAATCTGTTGCATTTCTATACACCAATAATGAAGAAGGGAAAGAGAAAGTAAAAAAGCAATCCCATTTACAATTGCACCAAAACCCGTAAGAAACCTAGGAATAAACCTAACCAAAGAGGTGAAAGACCTATATCCTAAAAACTACGAAACACTGATGAAAGAAACTGAAGATGATACAACGAAATGGAAAAACATTTTATGTTCATGGATTGGAAGAACAAATATTGTTAAAATTCTATACTACCCAAAGCAATCTACACATTCAGTGCAATTCCAATTCAAACACCAGCATTTTTCAGAGAACTGGAACAAACAATCCTACAATTTGTATGGAACCAGAAAAGACCCTGAATACCCAAAGTAATGTTGAAAAAGAAAGCAAAGTGGGAGGCAGACCTCAAGCTGTATTACAAAGCTGTAATTATCAAGACAGTACGACACTGGCACAAAACCAGACACATAGATTAATGAAACAAAATAGAGAACTCAGAAATGGACCCACACTATATGGTCAACTAATCTTTGACAAAGAGGGAAAGAATATCCAATGGAAAAACGATAGACTCTTCAACAAATGGTATTGGGAAAACTGCATAGGGACAAGCAGAAGAAGGAAACTGGACCACTTTTTTACACCTTACACAAAAATGAATTCAAAATAGATAAAAGACCTAAATGTAAGACAGGAAACTATCAAAGTCCTAGAGGAGAACACAGGCAGCAACCTCTTTGACTTTGGCTGCACAATTCTTACTAGACATACCTCCAGAGACAAGGGAAACAAAAGCAAAAATGAACTTGGGGAGTTCATAAGTTAAAAACTTCTGCATAGCCAAAGACACAAGCAACAAAACTAAAAAAGCAACTGATAGAGTGGGAGAAGATACTTGCAAATGACCTATCAGATAAAGGGCTAGTATCTAGAGTCTATAAAGGATGTATCAAAATCAACACCCACAAAACAAATAATCCAATTAGGAAATGGACAGAAAACATGAACAGACATTTCTCCAAAGAAGACATACAAATGGCCAATAGACACATGAAAAAATGCTCAACATCACTCATCATCAGGGAAATACAAATCAAAACCTCAATGATATCTCACTGAGATCACACCTCACACCTCACACCTGTCAGAATGGCTAAAACTAACAACTCAGGAAACAACAGAATTGGCAAGAATTCAGAGCAAGGGGAACACTTTTGCACTGTTGGTGGGAATGCAAACTAGTGCAGCCATGCTGGAAAATAGTATGCAGGTCCCTCAAAAACTTAAAAATGGAACTACCCTACAACTTAGCAATTACACTACTAGGTATTTATCCAAAGGATACAAAAATGCTGATTCAAAGGGGCACACACACTAATGTTTATAGCAGCACTATCAACAATAACCAAATTATAGAAACAGCCCAAATGTCCATTGACTCAAGAATGGAGAAAGAAGGGGCGCCTGGGTGGTTCAGTGGGTTAAAGCCTCTGCCTTCAGCTCAGGTCATGATCCCAGGGCCTGGGATCAAGCCCCACATCGGGCTCTCTGCTCAGCAGGGAGTCTGCTGCTCTCTGACTGCCTCTCTGCCTACTTGTAATCTGTCTGTCAAATAAATAAATAAAATCTTAAAAAAAAAAAGAATGGAGAAAGAAGAAATGGCATATAGATGATATATATATAATGGACTATTACTCAGCCATCAAAAATAATGAAATCTTACCATTTGCAACAATGTGGATGGAACTAGAAAAAAATGGTATTATTACAAAATAAGTCAGTCAGAGAAAGACAAATATCATATGATTTTACTCAAAATGTGTAATTTAAGAAACAAAACAGATGAGCATGGGGAAAGGAAGGAAAAAATAAGAAATTCTTAACTATAGAGAACAAACTGTGAGTTGCTAGAGGGAAGGCAGGTGGAGGGATGGGCTACATGGGTGACGGGTATTAAGGCCACATGATGTAATGAGCACTGGGTGTTATATGCAACTGATGAACCACTAAATTCTACTCCTGAAACCAATACTACAGTATTTGTTAACTAACTTGAATTTAAATTAAAAATAAATAAATAAAAACATGACCTCAGGACATATAAACACTGAATTCAAAAATGCATAATAAACTTTCTTTTTAAGTGCCTATCAACATTTAGGAAAATAGATAAGCTGAAGTAAATCTCAACAAATTTCAAAGATTTGAAATTACGCAGATGTTTCTCTAAACCATAGTGGAAATAAATCTAGAAAAAAATAATAAACAGAAAACTCAAAGTCCCCAAAAGGTGAAAATAAAGCTATTATACTTCCAAATAACCTATTATTTACGTTTTTAAAATCACAATATAAATTAAAATATCTCAATGATAATTAAAATGTGATATATCAAATCATATAAGATGAAGTTAAAGCTGTAAGTACAGGGAAAATTATAGCCTTGAACCTATAAATTATAAAAGATGAAAGGTTGAAAATTCATGATTAAAGCATCTATCTCAAGAAGAAAAGTAATAGCAAATTTAACCCTAACAAATCAAGAAGAAAAATTATAAATATAAGTGCAGAAATAAATAGAAACAGTAATTAGCAAAAAAGGAAAATGAAAAAAAAACAATATAATACTAATAAGAATTATTTTTAAAATGGAGGAAAAACACACACACACACATACACACACAAAACAGTATCAGGAGAGAATACTGCATATCTTATAAACATTAAAAATAAATGGACATATTAACTAAATAAATAAATAAATAAAAATGGATACATATCCAAGTTGGGTTTATTTCAGGAATTAAAGATTCATTAACATTTAAAAATTAATCAGTGAAATTTACCATATTGACTGAACAAAGAAAAGTAATTTTACATTATTTTAATTGGAACAAAAAATTTGATGAACTTCAATGTCCATTTTTTATAAAACTGTGAACAAATTAGGAATAGAAACATATGTCCCTAGTCCGATAAAGGGTAGCTAAATGGTGATTATTAAAAGATGCATCCTGTGACTGGAAATAGACAAAGATGCCCACTATCACCATTTTTGTCCAAAGTTGGATCAGAAGTTGTAGTCATGCAAAAGACAAAGAAAAAATTTAAATACTAGCATAGAATATTATTTTGCACATAATTCAAACTCAGAAGACTCTATAAGCAAATTATTAGAGGTAATAAGTGAATTTAACTTGGGTTCAGAATACTTGATCAATATAAAACACTAAATTATATTTATATATACTAGCAACACAGAGATTATAACTTTCAAAATATACCACTTAGAGTAGCAGGAAAATTCAAATACAAAGAAATAAATCTAATAAAAACTGAACAAGAGGAAACCGGACGGAGAGACAAACCATGAGGGACTGTGGACTCTGAGAAACAAACTGAGGGTTTGGGAGGGGAGGGGAGTGGAGGGTTGGGTGAGCCTGGTGGTGGGTATTAAGGAGGGCACTTATTTCATGGAGCACTGGGTGTGGTACATAAACAATGAATTTTTGAACACTGAAAAACAATTAAATTAAATTTTTAAAAAAAAAAAAACTGAACAAGACTTCTGCACCATAACAGTTATATGGTGGAGGAAAGGGAATGCTAGTGCATGGTTGATGAGAATATAAATTGGCAAAGCCACGTTTGTTAATATTAAAAAGACTGACAATACCAAGAGTTTACAAGGAGGTTGTCTTAGTCTATAGAGGATTTTAAACTACAAACATCTATTTCTCACAGGTCTGGAGACTGGGAATTCCAATATCAAGGAGCTAGCACCCCCTCTTCCTGGTTCATAGCCAGCACCTTCTCACTGCATTCTCAAATGGTAGAAAGGTGGAGGGAGCAGCATGGGGTCTTCAAGGAGACTCATGAATTAATCCCATTCATGAAGGCTCCACCTCCCCCAAAGCCCACCTCCTAATACCATCACACTGGGCCTTAGGATTTCAATATATGAAGGGGGCGGGTGGCGGTGGAGGGGACATAAACATAGAGCACAGCAGATGCAAAGCATCTAAAATTCTCAATCACTCCTGGAGGACATATAAATTGGTTAACCACTGGAAAACTGTCATTATCTATTTAAGTTGAAAGAATGTAACCCAGATACATACTAATAGAAAGTATATACAAGATACATGCAGCAACAGATATATATAAGAACATATATAAGAATATATAAGAACATATATAAGAACAGATATATATATATATAAGAACATTCATGTCAGCATTATTTATTTAACATTCATGTCAGCATTATTATTTATAATAATTCCCAACTAGAAGAAAGCCCGTATTTATCAATTGATAAATAAACTGTAGTACAGTCATACAATGGGATAATATGTAAAGAAATGAAAATCAGCTAACTTTGGTTACATATAAGAACATAGAGGAATCCCACAAATACAATATTGAGTAAAATAAACCAGGTACAAAGAAATGCATACATTTATTTTAAAGGTTCAAAAGCAAGCAACACTGATCCATATGTTACAAGTCAGAAGAATAGTTCCTTTAGGGGTAGAAGATTGAGTTAGTAACAAAAAGGGGTCACCACCAACATTCTCTTTCTGGACCTGAATATGTTCACTTGTGATAATTCAAAATTTATTATTGTTACACATCTCTACATGTATGTTCCCCTTGAATTTAAAAATATAGTTTATAATCTCTAGTTTAAAATCTACTAAAATTTTCTAGTAAATTAATTTTTTAAATGAGGTATATTTGGCATGATTTTCAAGAATGGAATTATGTTGGTAAATAGAAGTGATCACCCTATTCTTTCTTAAATGCATATAGAGTGTTTAATAATGAGTTTCCTTGGTAAAAATCAGTTTCTCCTTTAATAATCAGTTTCTTCATACTTTCCATCAGATTGGCAAAGAGTGATCAACATTAACTTTATCCATAATTTCTTTTTATTTTATTTTTTTATTTTATTTTATTTTATTTTATTTTTTATTTTATTTTATTTTATTTGACAGAGAGAAACACAGCAAGAGAGGGAACACAAGCAGGACAGTGGGAGAGGGAGAAGCAGGCTTCCCATCCAGCAAGGAGCCTGATGCAGAGCTCAATCCCAGGAACTTGGCATCATGACCTGAGCCAAAGGCAGAAGCTTAACAATTGAGCTGGGGGACCCAGGGGCCCCAACTTTGTTGATAATTTCTATGGCCCACTTTCTTGCCTTTATTTAAATTATTTGTAGTTTTTCTGATGCCTCTTTCAATATATATTTTTTAATCAAAGACTACTTGCAATTCAAAAAACAGATCCAGGGGTGCCTGGATGGCTCAGTGGGTTAAAGCCTCTGCCTTCAACTTGGGTCATGGTCCCAGGGTCTTGAGATAGAGCCCCGCATTGGGCTCTCTGCTCAGCGGGGAGTCTGCTTCCCCCTCTCTCTCTGTCTGCCTCTCTGCTTACTTGTGATCTCTGTCTGTCAAATAAATAAATAAAATCTTAAAAAAAAAAGATCCAATGTACAGATTTTAAAACTATATATGAGTGAAAACTAAAACAAGTTAAAAGCAGTAACTAAAAATATAATTGGAGGGTCACTTGGGTGGCTCAGTGGGTTGAGCCTCTGCCTTCAGCTCGGGTCATGATCCCAGGGTCCTGGGATCGAGCCCCGCATCGGGCTCTGCTCAGCGGGAAGCCTGCTTCCCCCATCTCTCCCTGCCTGTCTCTCTGCCTACTTGTGATCTCTCTCTCTCTCTGTCAAATAAAATCTTAGATATATATATATATATATATATATATATATATATATATATAATTGGATAAAACTTAACAAATTTTAAAAATAAACGAAAATCAGGGTCTATAGATTGATCCCTGCTGGGACACAATATTCTGGGGAGAAAATTTTGAGAAAATAAATTCAAATATTTACTGACTTTTAAAAAATTTTTATTTTTTTTTTAATTTTTAAAAAGATTTTGTTTATTTATTTGACAGACAGAGATCACAAGTAGGCAGAGAGGCAGGTGGGGGGGGGGGTGATGAGCAGGCTCCCTGCTGAGCAAAGAGCCTGATGTGGGGCTTGATCCCAGAACCCTGAGATCATGACCTGAGCTGAAGGCAGAGGCTTAACCCACTGAGCCACCCAGGTATTCCTAATTTTTATTTTTTTCCAATATTTTATTTATTTATTGAACAGAGAGAGCACAAGTAGGCAGAGGGGCAGGCAGAGGGAGAAGCAGGTTCCCTGCTGAGCAGAGAGCCCAATGCAGGACCCTGGGATCGTGAACTGAGCCAAAGATGCTTAAATGACTGAGCCATCCAGGGACCCCAAGACATTTTTTTTTAATTCAAAGAATATGGGGAGGTTATGTAAATACCGAGGAAGATTAGAAAGAAAACTTGAAGATTATCTATAAGGAACAGAAATCAAGTTGGCCTCAGACTTACCAGCAACACAAAGTCTAAAAGACAATGGAATAATTATTATAATTTGGAGGGGGGTGGGGGATAGAAGAAAGGTTATTTCCCAGGGAGTCTCTTCCTATCAGGTTGTATTTGCTTGGGAAGACAACAGAAAGATATCAAATACACAAAGGTTCAAAATGTATTATCCAGGTAGCCTTACTGAAATATTTACTTAGGACATATTGCATCTGACCAAGAACCAAAGGTTAAGTGTTCAATCGTGAGGAATCTGGGGGTAAAACTCCACGGGGAGGAGGGCTACTATACAAAACAATGATGTTTTCAAAACAGTTGTTGAAATTATGGTAAACTCAAGTGAAAATTTCAGAAGTAATTCTTAAAAGAAAAAACAAGTAGTATAAAAGTAATTCAAGCAAAACAAAACTTTTAAAAGTTCAGTAGCAGTCATTGTTTGATCATGTACCTAATTTTATGTGTCATGAATAAGAACATGAGCTTGGAGCCAAACAAATCTGGACTCTACAACCTCACTATATTAACTGAGGCAAATTATTGATCTTTTCAAGCCTCTGCCTTCTCATCTATTAAATACCCACCGTATGCGTATTGCTCTAAGGATTAAATGAAAGCTATAGACTAAAGCCCTTAAACATAGTAGAGACTGTAAATAAGAGTCCAACTCCCTTCTCCCCAAATGTATTTACTTTCCCAAAAAAGTCATTTTTTTTTCAGTCAGCTGACTAGAGATCATTTTCATGTTCTTTTTTTTTTTTTTAAGATTTTATTTATTTACTTGACAGACAGAGATCACAAGTAGGCAGAGAGGCAGGCAGAGAGAGAGAGGAGGAAGCAGGCTCCCTGCGGAGCAGAGAGCCCGATGTGGGGCTCGATCCCAAGACCCTGGGATCATGACCCGAGCCAAAGGCAGAGGCTTTAACCCACCTAGCCACCCAGGCAGCCCATCATGTTCTTTTTTTTAAATCTTCATCCATGGCTAATCACCACTTAGCCTTGGTACTATTCTTCCAAGTTCATTCTCAGTTATCTGTTTTGCCTTCCATCACATCCTTCAAAAATATGAGCTACCTCAGAGGGCATCCTGTGCAGATACACTGCTGTATTAAATTGCCTCACTCTTTTCTTCCTTTATTGGTAGTAGCTAGAATCTTCAACATAGACACAGTAGCATCAAGACTGCAAGAAAGTGTTTGCCATCAAATGTATTTAATCAGCTATAGTAATAGTTATTTTCCATGTCATAGATTTTTACTCTTAAAAGTCCACTTTCTGTCTCCTAAGTGAAGCTAAATCTATCCTAACTTAAATGTATACTTATGGAAATTCCTCAGAGTGTATATACTTTAAGTTGATTTTATATTAGCAAGAACTCAGATTATCTAAATATTTCATTCAAAATTTAAAAGCCCAGATTATTTCTATGCTTGCAGTAAAAGTGTTTCTTCAACTGTAATAATCCAGTTTTTTATCAGATTTTTATCTATCTTCATAGAGATCAAAAGAATCTGGCCCTCATAGCCCCCTATGCCAAATAGGAAACTTGTAAAACTAGATATTCAAGTTATGAGTAGGGAATATTTTAACATCCAGTGTCTGTCAACAAAATGAATATTCTCAGGTACCTGTAATTGTATTAATTTGGTGTATTTATTTGATCAAATTAATTGTAGAAATAGCATAAGTATCATAGTCTAGGAGTTTCTTTCTAACAAAAATTAGAGAGTACTCTTCTTATAATTAATAAGTCAAGAAAATAAAAAGAAACATGCATTTGATAGCATACAGAATTCATCCATGGATTCAAATTATCCTGATATTTTTATGATTTTCAAATTGTAACTTGGCAATTTTTTTTATCTACACAAAAATGATTTTTCATTTATGGAATCTATCCCAAATTCTCTCATGATCTCTTAAAGAGGATTAGTCTTTAAGTAATCTCTCAAAGTACTGTTCATTCTACAATAAAGAATCAGCCAGCATTCACACTTCCCCAAAACTCATAATGACTCACACGTTTTCTCTCTGAATCCTTTCTTTTTTGTCCCCCTGATACATAATAAAGAATAATTCCACAGGTCTTAAATATCTGCTGGAAGTAGCTTATTCAGTCAATTTGAGCGGAAAAGTGAGCCTTCCCATTTGTTATAGAAAATACACTCCCTGGTTTCACACTCTGGCACTAAATAACATAATGTATTCTATTGAAAAACAATACAACTGAACAAATGACCCACAAGGCATTGGACATAAAATAGATGCTCAAATATTTACTGATTCTATATCTTTATTATTAATGACTATTATTTTTAGTAGTGAAATTTCAGAAGTCTCTTGTGCAGATACTGCTAAGATCATTATTTCTTCCATATGAGATACCTGGATCCAAAGATGACAGTCATAGTGAACTATCCCACAATTTTTTCTGCTGAGGTAATTTATGGAAAAAGACAGCCCATTCTTCATGGGCCCTCCTTACTGGCAAATGCCTGGGCAATGTTCACTGTAACCAGAACCATTCCATCAATATTAAGCAAAAGAAGCAGCAAAGCCCTATTAGCTCATCTTAGCATCTTATTACCCATAAGAGCTGATCATAACTACAAATCTTGAATTCAGTAATAAAACTATCGCAGAGAAATTCCCAGGTGCCAACAATTTGAAGATGTAATACTGAAAAAAGAGAATATATGAAATAAGTTCAGTAGTTGGGAGTAACTGGTAAAGTGACCTCAGCAAGACAGAAATGAGCTGAGTCAATTTTAGATGTGTGTTTATACCCAAGAGGCAGAATTTTAAGTAAGCCAAAGTCAATATAAGATATTGTCAGCTGAGGTTAATATAATACAATCATAACTCAGGGCAAATGCATGGATTCGCATAATTTTTCTCATCATTTGTTGGATAAAAAAATGAAATAGTGCTCTGGACGGAAACTCATATTTCTCCTTTTTATTATATTTAATCACAGTCTCTTTTGAGACCTTATATATTACAGAATTTTCTAAAGTTTTTTCACACATTTCCGTGGGAAAAGGTAAACACTGTTTCCTTCTAAACAGAATTTAATTTTCATCTCTGCTTTGGTAGTTTATTAACTAGCCAGAAGCAATTGATTGGAACATTTTTGTGAGAATAAATGGTTGTTAACAGGTATTATAAAGAGGAAAAAAAAATATGAGAGTAAGCAGTCCTACTTCTGACACCTTGGTGGCTCAGGGCAGTGAGAGCATTAATGAAGCATCCTGCCCCAGGTCACTAATTTGCATCACAAGCAAGCTAGTTCATAACTTCAGAAGTTCTTTGCCATCTGGAGATGGTCTGTTGACCTGGGTGAAGTGAGCTGCCCTGTCCTGTTCCCCAGGCATGGGAGTCCAATGAGCCCTGATTGACACTTGGCAGGCTCCCAGAGTGGTCAAAGGTTAAATGGACACAGAGAGCAAAGTAGCCTTTTGCACTCCAGGCAGTGACTTCTTCCGGAACAGGCTGGAATTCTCTAATATCTGAAGAGTTGAATGAAGGAGAAAAACGACTGCAAATTCGACACAGTAGAGTTCATGCTAAATGAGGCTTCAGGCCTCATTACTTTCAATACTTTTAAAGTAATTTCTTTTAATTAGTCAATATGATCTTCTTGTGAAATTGTATAATGCTTATCTGCTATAATTGTGAGCTAAGAGGAATTCCTCAAACAGTGCATTTCGCCCTAGATAAGGTAGAGTGATACCCTACAGTCAAATGCCTCAACTCCTCTATTTCTTGTATTTAGACAAAAGTTTTTATAAATTCATCATTCCTGTTTCCAAACAATGCTAATACACAGCATTCTTTTCTTTTGTAACTAAAACCATAAAGGAAACAAACATACTAGAGTTGAGGGGAAAAGAGTCCAGAATAAATATATATAGATAGTATATTTCCTATAAAGTTCCAATGTTAATTCAATAAACAAATAATGAAAAGTTAGTAGAATATATGCCTCATGTATAGAGAGAAAAATAGTTTTAAGAATATATATATATATATTTTTTAATTTGTTCAAAAAGGGGCACCTGAGTGCTCAGTCAGTTATGCATCTGCCTTTAGATCAGGTCATGATCCTGGGGTCCCAGGATCGACTCCCTGCATTGGGCTCCCTGCTCAGCGGGGAGTCTGCTTTTCCCTCTGCCCCCTGTTCATGCTCTCTCTCACTCTACCTCAAATAAATAAGTAAATCTTTAAGAAAAACTTTCATTCAAAAATAATTAGGATAATTTTGTACAGCTTTTACCAAGTAAACAGAAAGGTCAAAATCAATACAATTAATATCTTTCACTGTCCAAAAAGGTGTTTAATTGTTTTTTCTTAATCTTTTAATAATAAATAGTTGTAGGCTATAGCACAGATTTCTCCTGGATTTCAGAGAGGCAGCAAGAATACAGCATCTTAATTAACACATGCAGACTAGGTCCTTTTTTCCAATACTGATGTTATGAGATGAGACAATAACTTTATCGTAAAGTTTCTAGGTTGAGAAAACATATTAGAAATCACAGGGTGTAGGGGTATCTGGCTGGCTCAGCAGTAGAGCATTGGACTCTCAGTCTCAAGTTTGTGAGTCTAGGGAAGGAAGGAAGGAAGGGACGGAAGGAAGAAGGAAGGAAAAGAAGTCACAGGGTATAAGATGACTATAATTGGCTCCAGAAAATAACCAATTCACTCATATAAGGTATAGCACAGGAAGGTTTTATTTTATATATCTATATGCAATAGGCATCCATAATCACTGCTAATTTTTTTATGTTTTACAAAATCTCCCTTTTCTAATCAAAAGTTGATTTTATAAAATCCTCATAACACCACCCTTTCCCAATATGGATTCATATGGATTGAATCCACTACTCAGTTTTACATTTTTCTTCCTAAAATTTATGAACCCGATTACACATCACTGCTGAGTGACATTCAGAAGATATTGCAAGGGCATCTACTCTACCTCTCTTGTCAAATGTGTTTGAGCAGAAGGATTATTGATGGAGGCCTGAGACACAGACGAAGAGGAATTAGAGCTGTGAGGTATAGAATTGTAGAAACTGCATCTATACAAACAGCTGAAAGCACGATGATATTCTGTTCAAATGTTTCCTATTTCGAAGAAGTCTCTAGAGTCCCATTTACTCCTGACAAGTACTAACAGTGCTTACAAATTTTCTTCAATCTGGCGAATTGCTCAAATTAAGAAAATAGTTTTAGTTAAAAAGAAAGCTACATCAGGACTTGAAAGCTGTAGAACAAAACCTGAAAAGGATTTTGTCAGACAATAAGACCTAGCTTGGGCATCTTAATTTGCAAAGGAAAACTATGAAATAACAGATTCTTGCTCCTTGCTATCGTGCAAGGAAATTATTTCAGCTAGCCATAAGCCAGAACCAGAAGATTCCACCACACCTTCACAAATGACTAAAATATCACCACTAAGAAAGCATAAGGAACACATTTCCGGAGATATAAAATTGCAAATATCTGCCTCCCTGAAACAATTTACTCCTTCCTATTGCCATATACGTAACCTTATTTTTTTCCTGACTGCCAATTCCAGGATTTCCCACAAGTATGTTTTCCAGATCACTAACACAACAGGATGTTTATAAAAAAATTCCTTGATAAGAAATGCCAGTGTTAAAATTAGGGAAACGCTGAACTATTTCCTAATTAATTAGCTTTTTTAAATGCAGAACTGTTGAGCGCTTTCCATATGCTAATATATATGGCGATGATCCAGGGTGGGAACATAACATTCAACATTTCCAAATTTATTTGACAATGAAAGTTTGCCACCACCACCACCACCACCCCCTTTTTTCATGGAATGCCTTTGACTACTCTTCTAAGGAGTGTATATAACGATTCTGTAGGCTTGAGGTTGGGGTTATTAGCATAGCAAGTCACTGCCTGTTTTTTCAAAGACCAATCTCACCGGTTATTTGGCTATGTGGGAAATGTACAGCAGGATAAAAGTGCATTGTCTCTGTGACTGCAATTTTATCCCCACCTTTCCACACGGGAACTCTCCTCTCCAGCCAGTCCCATCAGCAGGCTCCCTCTCAGTCAGGAATCACAGCATATTCATGTAATCACAGATATTCGGCTGGCCACTCATACCAACACGGTCTCCTGAAAACATAACCTAGACCTGAAAAGTAACATCCTTTTCAATGTTTTATAATGGCCTTTCTTATTTTTGTTTGCAACATACTATTACTGGGCTGGAAGATTGTTACTTATGTCCCATAAATCTTCCTGCCTTCTCTCAGTAGTTACCTTTCATATAATGACTAGAAAAATTTTGCCAAATTCTGTTTTAGTTGGGGGGGAAATATCTCACAGTTTCTGTTAAAAAAAAAAAAGTCTAGGTTTGCATTTTATTTTAAATTGTATTTTATTTATTTTATTTTATGTTTGGTCTCTTCAACAAACAAGGTTGAGAGTTGAAACACCAGCCATTTGGAAATAAGAATTTAAGAATTTCTTTCTTAAATTTCTTAACAAATGAATGTATGTGACATTCATTTGTTAGGAAATGAAACCACCACTAAAATGACTGACACTTTGTACTTGTTAGTTTGTGCTCATTTTTATTTTTATGGTGGCTTCCATTTAATAAGCACTTTATGCAAGAGATACTGCTCATCAGTTTACATATGTCATCTCAATAGTCTCTCACCATGACCTATATAGAAGTTAGTATTAGCCTTATTGTATAGGTGGAGAAGTCAAGTCTCGGAGAAATTAAACCTATAATGGAAAGTCCCAGTTAAGTGAAAAGCGAAGCTCTGAACTCATATCTGACTGATTTTTAGGTCCCTGATCTTCCCAGGATACCTAGCAGACACCTATGTCATCATTTCTCATAACTCCTGAGTAAAGTAATGATCACATGTTATCATGCCTTTTAATAAGAAATGGAAGACTCTTTCCCATTCCATGAGGAGGTGCCCTTACTCACATCTTTTCAAAAAGCACATCAGAAAAAGCAAAGTATTTAAGCTTCTGTGAAACTGGGCCTGAAGTACCTGATAAAAAAAGAATGGAACAAAAACAGAAAGTCCCCAGGATGAACAGAGGTGGAGGGGCATACACATTTGATCTGAGAAACTCTGCACTCAGCTTATTTTTGCATAACTGAGCTGCCCTGCCTCTTATAATATTATTTATGGTACTATCTTCCCTCAAATGTAGTACAGTATGTCCTTATAAAGGCACAGAAGCCTTCACATGAGGACCCCCTCCACAAATCCTAGCTAATAAATCGTGGCTGTGAAGTGAAATGCAAGAGAATTATTGTGTAAGAAATGCCCCTTTATCAGCAAATGTGCTGACTAGTCAGGTTGCATGGTATCAGTGTTAATAATTAGGCAGAACTGAAAGGTCACGAGAGACAGAAAAGCAGCTGAGGCCACTAAGGCACGAGTTTGTGAAATGACTTTCCCTTTGGGGAAAAAGAAAAAAAAACACTGTCATCAAATATCAAATTGCTATATGACATCTTAATCCATCTCTCTAGTACTTTGCTCAATCTAACAGGTCTAAACCATGGTGTAGACAAGCCGATCTAGGAGTCTAAGAATAATTAGACTTTAACACCCAAATATTTGGGGGTCCATTTAAAGACAGATTGACTAGATTCTATTAATCAGAATAAAAGAAGATGGAAACAGAAATTGACATTTTATAAGTACCTACTATGTGCCAGGAATTCTGCAGGTATTTTGATCATGTTATTGCATTAATTCACACAATGCTGTTAAAACAGGAATTCTGCAAGTAAGACACTAATGAAGTAATGCCCTTGCTCTATAGATCTCTCAACTTGTACAAAATTCAGCGAGGATTCAAGCTAAGGTTTGCTGGCTCCAAACTCTACCCTAATTCTACTATTCACTCTGCCTGTCTTGAAGGTTATTTGCACTGTCCTGGTCATTTTATAGAAACAGAGATTGCTTTAAAAGTTAGAGGAGACCATAGAGTTTCCTAGTTAACCCCTCGTTTATACATGAGAAAATTCAGACCCTGAGAGGATTTTTAACTTAACCTAAATCAAAAGGTTTTGGTGTCAGCATGAGGAATTAAACTCAAGTCTCTTGATTCATACTTATTTTGCATTTTTACTACTTCCTACTAGTTTCATTACTCTCTTTTTCAATGATGCTAAAACTAAGTTTA
This sequence comes from Neogale vison, assembly GCF_020171115.1. Lineage (NCBI taxonomy): Eukaryota > Metazoa > Chordata > Mammalia > Carnivora > Mustelidae > Neogale > Neogale vison. The sequence continues at coordinate 45,484,692 of NC_058099.1, forward strand.
CATTTCACAAATCCAGAAGATGCTGTCTGTGCTGTAGCACAGCAGCCAAAGTCAAAGCCATTTATCTCTTGGTTTATGCATTTGTTTTTAATACAACTGCAGCAAAATATTCATCTTATAAAAAAGATCTGGGGTGAAAAAGTATGTGAAAACAGCCAAGATCAGTATTATAACTGTAAGAACCTATCCAAGGTCACAGTAGTTAGAGAAGGGTATCCAGTGGTCTTCCTTCTGTCTAAATTTGACCCACCCTGACACCTAACATACTCTTGGTCATCTTTCAAAATCCTGCTTATGTATCATTCCTTCCAGGAAGCATTATTGAGAATCCCTTCATCATAGCTCCTCTCCCAAAATTAATTACCTCCAACTCTTGTTATATCAGCATTGTCTATATGATTCCTTTATTCTAGTTATTGAACAACATTGCAATTTACTTTGTTTATATGCTTGCTCTCATTGTTAGAGTGCACATAGTGAATGTATTTTATTCATCCCTGTACACTCAGAACCTAAGGTGGTATATGACTGTGTAGGTGCTCAGTAGATGTGTGTTGAAATTAATTGAATTGAATTGAATTGGCCAGACTTGAATTGAACTAAATTTATTTACATTTAATTGGCAGCTGTTACCATCTGATCAATGTGGTTACATCACCAACACCCCAGCCACTTCAAGGCTTGCTGAATTAATGAAATACTTTGAGTTAACTTTTTAGAACTACTTCATTGAGAAAAAATGTTATTGACTTCTGTTTACAATGTCAGAAATGCGAGGGTGAAAAGCAGGACAAGAGGGGTCCAGCACAGAGGGATCTCAGACTGCTACATGCTGGCTTACTCCGGTAAGAATTTCAGGTTTTGGGGGCACCTGGGTGGCTCAGTGGGTTAAGCCTCTGCCTTTGGCTCAGGTCCTGATCTCAGGGTCCTGGGATCGAGCCCCGCGTTGGGCTCTCTGCTCGGCAGGGAGCCTGCTTCTCCCTCTGCCTCTCTGCCTATTTGTGATCTCTCCTGTCAAATAAGTAAATAAAATCTTTAAAAAAAAAAAAAAAAAGAACTTCAGGTTTTCTTTACACTTTGACCTGACACTTTAGCTGGATTAGAATAGGCCCTAGAAGCACAGTGAGGCACAGAAGCAGATTAGACAGGCTGAACCTCTAAATACAGAACAAGAGAGAAAAATCTAAGGTTCCAAAGAAAGCAATGTGGAGGAAACCTTTACTGCGGTCTCTCACTGGATATGCTGCCAAACATTCTTGTCAAACACCTTCATGAAATTACGCCAAAAGCTTAATACATTTTAATGACTTGTGTTTTGTAATATAATACTTTAGGGTGCCTGGGTGGCTCAGTCAGTTAAGCGTCTGCTTTCAGCTCTGGTTATGATCTCAGGGTTTGGGGATCAAGCCCCCCACTGGGCTCCCTGCTCAGCAGGAAGTCTGCTTCTTTCTCTCCCTCCACCCCTCTGCCTACTTGTGCGCGCTCTCTCTCTCTCAAATAAATAAATAAATTCTTTTTTTTTTTTAAGATTTTATTTATTTATTTGTCAGAGAGAGAGAGAGCATAGGCAGATAGAGAGACAGGCAGAGGCAGAGGGAGAAGCAGACTCCCCGCCGAGCAAGGAGCCCGATGTGGGACTCGATCCCAGGACGCTGAGATCATGACCTGAGCCGAAGGCAGCTGCTTAACCAACTGAGCCACCCAGGCATCCCTAAATAAATTCTTTTTAAAAAGGTGTTCAAAAGGGGCGCCTGGGTGGCACAGTGGGTTAAGCCTCTGCCTTCGGCTCAGGTCATGATCTCAGGGTCCTGGGATTGAGCCCCGCATCGGGCTCTCTGCTCAGCAGGGAGCCTGCTTCCCCCTCTCTCTCTGCCTGCCTCTCTGCCTACTTATCTCTCTCTCTCAAATAAATTTTTTAAAAATTTCTTAAGGTGTTCAAAACATAATTTTTTAAAAGATATATTTTATTGCTAAAATCTGTAAGTTGTTCAGCTAAACCATAGGCAAGTTTATATACTTCCGGTGGTCACTAGGGTCAAACTAGGTGGCAAGAGGGATTCATTCTACTCAGAAGCAATGTAGATCCTTCATGGAGAGGCTCCAGAGTGACATACTATATAAAGAAATAGAACATGTAACCAATGAAAATAAAGTAGAGAGGAACCATACAATTAGACAAAGATAAACCCAGAGTCTTGAAGCTTATGGCACAGAGATGGTGATGCAGATGATGTTCTTTACATGGCTATAGAAAAGGAAATGCATTTCCAGAATATGTAAGGCCAGAAAAGCAAACTCTTGGCCTCCCTTTGCCACTGTTACTATGAGGTTAATGAAGGATTTATAGCTGTGGTGGAGATAAGTACCTTGGAATGAGAAAGACCTCTTCAGAAAGACATTATTCCCTGCAGAAGTAAAGTTTCAGAGCCATGGATCATGTATCATTCAAACCTTATGTATCATAGGTGGACAGCAGAAACTTTTTTCAAATCTGTGATTTGGGTAAATCAGGGACATATCTCATATTGACGAAGTCGTAGTTTATAAAATTTAAGAATTTCTGAGATATATATAAATATTTAATATTTCCTGAGAAATATAAATAGTGGCTAAATAGACTTGATAATAAACATGCTTTTGAATATAAACTACTTAAACTCTTAAAAAGAACTACTCTTCTGTATCCTTCCAATTTTTTTTTCAATTGCAACCACACCTATGTGTTAAATTTGTGGGAACCATGTGATTACAAAGATAAGCATGCAAAGTTCCTGATGTTAGTATAAGTTATTTTCAGAGTCAAATTCAAGGAGAAAATAAATCTCTTAAATTTTACTCTGCAGGGGCACCTGGGTGGCTCAGTGGGTTAGGGCCTCTGCCTTCAGTTCAGGTCATGGTCCCAGGGTTCTGGGTTTGAGCCCCGCATCAGGCTCTCTGCTCAGCAGGGAGCCTGCTTCCCTTTCTCTCTCTGCCTGCCTCTCTGTCTGCTTGTGGTCTCTGTCAGTTAGATAAATGGGTAGAGTATTTGGAAAAAAAAATTTTTTTACTCTGCAGTTTCAACATTAAAGTGATGTACATGTCACACTTACTCAGTACGTTTATTCAGGAAATAAAAAAGGAAGCCAGTGAATGGCTCTGTATTCCCTACTCCCCCACACACACACAAAAAAAGTGTCTCAGTTCCCTACAACTTATTTTTTAAGAAGAAAATTGTAAAAGTCCAGTTCACAAGTTTTAATGATTTGATTTCTGAGGGAAAAAAAAAAAAGAATGAAATATTGTCTGTGAATTTGACTCTCTGAAAATATTCAACTGTAAGGTCAAAATCAGCAAAATTAAGAGAATGAAAATGGTTTGGTTAGGGTGCAGGATCGCAGCAAGGGTTGAGAGAGATGTGAATTGAAGCATCGATCTGGGGAGATATCTGCATAGACGTGATAGTCGAAAGCATGAGTGAAGATAACTCCAAGGGTCAGATCTGACAGAAATGCCCTTTGATGCTCAAACCAAGGAAGGGTGAGAAGAGAGGCACACAGATTCATAATGAAATACTGTAGCCTCTATTTTTCAGGATGGCAGGGGGTTAGAGGAAGAGCTTCCTTAGGCAGCTGATTTCCTCTTTATTCCTATTGAGTCAGAATGTGGGGCTGGTTCTCATTCTGGTGATTGCTCTCGATAGATTTTCAGTGACCTCAGGCTCCTCAGTCACAGAAAGTGTGCACCAAACTCAGACACACAAAGAGCTGTGATAATGACCTGGGAGAGAAGAGCAATGTTAAGCTACCTGCCTGAAGACTTGCGTTGGAGGCACACCCCACTTCGAGGTAAGTTTGTTGTCTCTAAATAGTTCTTGCCATATGGCTAATATTTCGAAAATTCTCTTTTTAAATCAACCAGCCTTTTTGAAAAGATGGTTATAAATTTAAACATTTTTTTGTCTTTTTTCACTTATAAGCATCTTCCCTTGAACTTGACCAAGAAAATCACCAGAGTTTTATTTTTTATTAAAACCCAAGTGTCTGGACGCCTGGGTGGCTCAGTGGGTTAAGCCTCTGCCTTCGGCTCAGGTCATGGTCTCAGGGTCTTGGGATCGAGCCCCACATCGGGCTCTCTGCTCAGTGAGAAGCCTGCTTCCCCCTCTCTCTCTGCCTGCCTCTCTGCCTACGTGTGATCTCTGTCTGTCAAATAAATAAACAAAATCTTTCAAAAAAAGGAAAGCCAAAATATCCATGCATTTCTCTTGATGTGTTATAAATATAAATACATACATACATCCCTTCTCTCCAGGCTATCTTTCCTCACTACTAATGAAAAGTGAGCCAAATATCATTTGATCTTTCTGTGGTTATACATTTCAACATTCACATATTCATTTAATAAATAGCTCTACCTGACATGATTACAAGGTGCACAAAGAAGACCTACAGTGCCCTGTCCTCATGGAGCTTACATTCAGAAAATACACCTTTTCCCTAATGATAGTAGATTGTGGTAAAAACAAAACAAAAGTAAGGGAAGCAAAGAAAGAATAAAACAAAGTTTGTTGTTTTTCTATGTGGGGGGGGAAAGTGTTCTTTAAAATGTTGCTGCTGTGTCAGACCATTTTGTTCAGTTTAGCAGCAACACGTGATTATGTTTCTCAAATTATCTAATCCTCCAATTATGTGTAATAATTGAGTAGACATATGTCAACATGCCCCTGAAAAATATGGGCATGTTACACCATAATAAATCCGATAGATCCAAAACAGCACTGGAAACAGTAATCCATTCCTTCATCCAACTTGTATTTTGATTACCTTCTGTGTTGCAGGCGTTTTTCTGGTTCTGAACATTCAGCACTAAACAGCACTCCAGTCATCTTGAAGCATAAGGCTTGATGTTAGGGCTCTCTGGCCCTCTGTCGAGAACATGTTTAGGAGACCAGCAGAACCAATATGACCTGTAGCCTTCCAAGTGACATCACTTTCATCCCCTCGTATTTTGGTCACACCTCTAGATGCAACAGAATCATAGAATGTTACAATTAGAAGGCATACTAGAGTGCATCTAGAAGGATCTACTTTAACACCATTTATTTATAGATGTGAATGAAGGCTGGAGGTTTTAATTAATACCCAAAGATTATGCAGCCAGTTATCATAATGGCAAGATATAAGAAAAATATTCCTTGTGTGTATCCATGTATGTGTACATGGATATGTGAAGGGACATGCAAACACCATGTTAGCCCAAAAAGAAGTAGGCCCTTACTTCCTTAAACACTATTCTCTGCATTTTCCAGTAATAAATTTGCTATCTTACTCTTCAGAGCTTTTCTCATTTATCACGAAATTCTCCTTTGAGCTCTTAGACTTGGCAAACATTGAAAACCCTGAAAAAAAATTACATCGGATGTCCCTTCCATAAATTAATTAAGATAACTCATTTTCTCCCACATTTCCCATAATCCAGAAAATGAAAATCAATTGTAATTTTTAAAACTCAGTAAAAAGTCCTTTGACTTTCTCTTTCTTGATTGACTGTTTTTGATCCTCTGGAAAACACAAGGCAAATGTCCAACACAGACAAGTTAATGTTATATCCTGACTATATTTAGAATAACTCAATCATATTCATTAATACAAAGATAGTGAGAAGCCCCCACATTTAGTCTCAGACAACATGAGGTCATCAGCATACGAGGGAATCATATACTTCTGGTCATTAATCTTAATTTCTGAAATTACATTTGAAGATTTAATTCTCTCATTCTATGTCTAGACAGGCAATAAGGAATAATCTTTTCAACTTTAATTGCATTTACTCCTATGACTTCATAAAAAGGACAATTCTAGTTGCTATTTGCAAAAGAAAAAAAAAGACCATATATAATCCTCATTATCACATTATAGTTGTCAGTAACCTTAATAGCTAGCGGTCCAGAGGAGACATAAAAGAAATATAAAACAAAGTTTTTATCCTTAATAAAAATCATAGTATTCGTCAAGAAGTCATTGATCATAGGCTATGATTACATAACATCTGGTACAATTTTCCCTCAAGCAGCTTCGCGTCTATATAGAGATAGAAGGTGTTATCACTTTGGCAGAGCTGCCATAACGAAGTACCACAAATTTGGCAGCTTAAACAACAGAAATTTATTTTCTGTTCTGTTCTGGAAGCTAGAAGTCCAAGATCAAAGTGCTGGCAGGTTGGGTTTTTCTTGTGCACTCTTTCCTTGGCTCACAGATGGCCACCTTGTGACTGTGTTCCCACAATATCCTTCCTCTGTATGGACGTACTCCTAGTGTCTATGTGTCCAAATCTCTTCTCATTAATACACCAGTCAGATGGATTAAAGCCTACCCTAAAGGCCTCATTTTCACTTAATTACCTCTTTAAAAGCCCTATCTCCAAATACAGTCACATTCTGAGGTATAAATCAATCAATCGATCCATCTGGGGGCCCAGGGAGGAGGTGACAGGACACAATTCAGCTATAACACAAGGCATTGTATATATGTAGAATAGAGAATAATATAGTAACTCAAGAGAAGCTGCTGGCTGGTATACTGGTAAGGCTCTGCACCAGATATCAGGACAACCGGAAAGGAAGGGAGATGATATTTACTGATTACCCATTATGTGACAGTATCTGAGCCACATACATAACATGGGTTATCATGTGTAAAGCACATGGAAATCGTAATCCAATTAGTCGTCTCCATTTTATAAATGAGAACACTGAGGTCCAAATACAGGGACAGACTTTCTTATGTAAGGCAGCTAAAGAATGTTAAGGTCATTTTAAGAATTTAGGTTTGTTGTCAACTGTTTTCTACCTGTTACATGAACATGTGTCCTCCCCGGTGTTAGCCCTGGTTCTGCCACTCACTAGTTGTTCTTGGACACTTCATTTAACTAACTTGAATTCAACTTCCTAATCAATAAGATAAGAAATCTCTTCCTCAACTAAGTTTTCATAACTTCCTATTATATATTTTGCTTTATTGTTAAAGTATCATAGCCCATTATATACACTTTGGAAATTAGAAAAAAGGAGAGAAACTAAATGCAATATACCATTCTAATAAAAGCCTGTAAATACTGTGGTAAGATTCCTTTCTGGTCCTATTCCTCTAAATATGAGAAGGTAGAGTTTCTTTCTTGCCTCACTCATTTTTTGGTGAAAAGCAAGTGGCCATATCAATATGGGACCTTGACCATGTTAGCAAAATCAAAGGAGAAGAAGAGATAATAAGAACAATTACATCTTAAGGGACGCTTCATCTTAGTATTTGAAAGGCTTGTGTTGTGGGGCAGGACTGAGCTGTGTATTTTACACACACACACACACATACACACATACACACAGAGTCACATACACCGACATCCTGAAAAACAAATTTAATCTGAGGGCAAAGAGGAAAGAGAAGCCTAACCCTGAGGGAACAAGCAAAGGATGAAGACACAGAGACATTAAGGGAAGGTGAGGAGAGAGCAGACAGAAAGCACCCCTTCATCTCCATTCAAATGGACTCATATGGACCTAAAATTGACTTGAGGCAAATGGCAAAGAACTCGACTGCACCACTCTCTGGCCACCTGTGTGCATTCCATCACCTAAAACTTTCCGGTAATGGACTGCATGCCCTTCCCAAGATTAAGGGAATGGCAAAGTTGTTATATATCTTGGGGAATGGAGGTATAGATATAGATATATAGATATAGATATAGATATAGATATAGATATAATATAGATATAGATATATCTCCCCATTATATATATTATATATAATATATATATTACACATAATAGAAGCACATGTACAACAAATTTGGAATTTACCTCTACTTTTATCATTTAAGTACTCATAAGTATATGTAATATTATTTTATGGTTTTCATAATCTTGATTTTAATGTCTACATAACATCCAATTAATTAAATATGCTGACCACTTTACTTATTCATTATTCTATTTTTGGACTTTTGAATTATTTCCGTTTTATATGCTAGTGTAAAAATTAGCCCAATGAGGCAGACTATAACTGTTAAGAGAGGAAAACATCCTGTAAAAATTCGCTAGCAATTTCTCAGCAAAGACATCAGTTATCTTACAGAGAACCTTGGTTTGGGAAAGTAAAATGAATGACACTTCAGTTTATAATGTAAACAGAAAGCCTATCACCCAAGAATATAGAAGATTTTCAAATTGTAATAAGCATCCAAGATTTAAAATATAAGTAATTGGTGGAATTAAGCTGCACTCATCTTCCACGATGCCAGGTGCTCTAAAAATTTATGTAGGGCCAACAGGACTTCTAAAAGAAGAATCTTTCCCCTAGTATGTTTAACATTACTGGAATCTACCTAAAGCCAGATCATGACAAAGTATAGGTGCCCTAAGAGAAAATCCCCAGGAAAAAATAGGTAATACTCTGGACTGTCAGTGGGCCCAACCTGAAGCTCTAGAATGTTAAGGCAAGGCTGATTGTATGGAAGGAACCAATTGAATGATACTGAAAAGCCATTCCTGACACAGTCACTATGATATGCCTTGAGAATGATAGCTGGGTTATATACAGCACTGAATGAGCTGGTCACTAAGAACTGTAACATTTGGAAGCTGATATAACTTTTTTTTTTTAAGATTTTATTTATTTATTTGACAGAGAGAGAGAGAGATCACAAGTAGGCAGAGAGGCAGGCAGAGAGAGAGGGGGAAGCAGGCTCCCTGCTGAGCAGAGAGTCTGATTCGGGGCTCCATCCTAGGACCTTGAGATCATGACCCAAGGTGAAAACAGAGGCTTAACCCACTGAGCCATCCAGGTGCCCCAAGCCAATATATCCTATGATGTGGAGTAAACATATTATAACATCATCTGAGATGAAAGTGTCTTCTCTCTATATACAAAAAGAAATAATTGCCAAATCAGCCACAGCTGGGCTCCATGTTTGCTGGAGTGATGCCAGTGGTACTCAAACCCTGATTTTGGACTCGAACTATTTTCAGAAGTAACTCCATATCACAGTAACAGCAGTACCAGCCACAGAGAACAGTCCTTGGATGAGGTGAATAGGCTTTTTCACATGTCTTTTTCAGCAAAGTTATAATAACGAATTCTTTACACTAAATAAATATCCCTGGATACCTTGAACTTAATTTGGGAAAAGAATTCTAGGAAAAGAAAGCAGGATAGTTGCTCAGACTCATTGGATGTGAATGTTCAAACAAAACTTAACTATATTTTATACTCTTAAAAACTGGCAAAGCATGGTACAGCTGCTTTACTCTTAACAACAATGCAATGAGCATCTTCCAAAAGAGTTTGCCCAATATTTTTTAATCTGCCTTCACAATAAATTCTCAGAAGCAGGTAAAGTAAGTTACTATCATTTCTAGATATCCATTTTAAAATGTAAAGATAGTATGCACCAAAGTTCAAAGAAAGAAAACCACTGTGAGTTAAAGGATCAGATGAAACATGCATCATATAAAATGAGCGACTTTAGGGGCACCTGGGTGGCTAGTGGGTTAAGCCTCTGCCTTCGGCTCAGGTCATGATCCCAGGGTCCTGAGATCCAGCCCTGCATCAGGCTTTCTGCTCAGCAAGGAGCCTGTTTCCCCCTCTCTCTCTGCCTGCTGCTCTTTCTCTCTCTCTCTCTCTGTCAAATAAATAAAATTTAAAAAAAAAAGAAAAAAGAAAGAAAATGAGGGACTTGGGACTTTAAATCAGAGAAAGATAATTATCATATCTCACTGATAGGAGGAATTTGAGAAACAAGACAGAGAATCATAGGGGAAGGGAGACGGAAATGAAACCAGGAAGGGACACAAACCAGAAGAGACTCTTAATCTCAGGAAACAAACTGAGGGTTGCTGAAGGGGAGAGGGTAGGAGAGATGAAGTGGCTGGGTCATGCGCCCTGGGACAGGTATGTACTATGGTGAGTGCTGTGAATTGTGTAAGACTAATGTATCACAGACCTGTACGCCTGAAGCAAATAATACATTATACATTATTTTTTTTAAATGAGGGACTTTAATATAGAAAATAAGGGAGGATTAAGAGTATACTGAATGGAAATGGTGAAAATGTCTAGTCTCACTAGAGCATTCATTCACTCATACAAGTAATTAGCACTATTATATGGCAGTGATTATTCAAGGTACTGGGGGGACAAGGAATCATGCTGACTTCAATTAATTAAAAAGTTGGCAAACAAAGAGAACCTCAATTAATTAGTGTGTTCATTGGTCTTTCCTCTAGCAGGAAAAGACTAATCTTATTTATATATGGAATTCAGAGAAGCTTAAATCAAACCAGGCTTCATTCATTCCTTCATTTCTTCATTTGTTCATCGAATCATTCAGCATTTACTGAGTACTCCCATGGGCCAGACACTCTGCCTACTGCTGCAGATAAAGAGAGAAATGACAGAATTGGAGATACATATATTTGTAAGTGTAGAAATAAATATTCACCTAATACATTTCATAATGGGTTCAGACTCACAAATTTATAGATTATGACATTTAAAAATGCATCTCCATTTTATCCAAGAAATCAATAGTTCTTCTGTAGTTTAATCTTCTACTTAATTTGTTGGATTTACATACTTTTTTTTCTCTTGAGTTCCAGCCTTCTAGGATTGTCATTTTAATACATTGCTAGCCAAAGAACTGATCAATAAGAATAAACTGCCAGAAGGCAGCTTTGAGAAGGACTTTCTATCAACCTATACCAACCTATACCATCCTAAAGGATAAGACAAACATATTGACCTTTCTCATTTTAGCATTCAAATGGTTAGAGATGCTTCATATTGTTTAATGTGTTTATCTGAAGCATCATGAAAGCCCCAACTCAAAGAATAGTTACACAGATTGGGTAGTTTCAAATTATCAGTTGACTTTCCTGGAAAACTATGAAAGCAAACATCTTTCCATATGAGTTTTGAAACAAGCATTTTCTTTACCTCCACATTTAGGAATAATGACAGCATTTAGCATGCCGTACCCTATCACTGCCAGACTATGTTGTCCCCACAGAAAAGACGACAATGGTTCAAAGAAGATGAAATCATAAAAGACCTCAACATGAGACAGGAATCCATCAGAATCCTAGAGGAGAACATAGGCAGTAACCTCTTCGATATCAGCCTCAGCAACTTCTTTCAAGATATGTCTCCAAAGGCAAAGGAAACAAAAGCAAAAATGAACTTTTGGGACTTCATCAAGATCAAAAGCTTCTGCACAGCAAAGGAAACAGCCAACAAAACAAAGAGGCAACCCACAGAATGGGAGAAGATATTTGCAAATGACAGTACAGACAAAAGGCTGATATCCAGGATCCATAAAGAACTTCTCAAACTCAACACACACAAAACAGATAATCATGTCAAAAACTGGGCAGAAGACATGAACAGACACTTCTTCAATGGCTATCAGACACAAGAAAAAATGTTCATCACACTAGCCATCAGGGAGATTCAAATCAAAACCACATTGAGATACCACCTTACACCAGTTAGAATGGCCAAAATTAACAAGACAGGAAACAACGTGTGTTGGAGAGGTTGTGGAGAAAGGGGAACCCTCTTACACTGTTGGTGGGAATGCAAGTTGGTGCAGCCACTTTGGAGAACAGTGTGGAGATTCTTTAAGAAATTAAAAATAGAGCTTCCCCATGACCCTGCCATTGCACTACTGGGTATTTACCCCAAAGACAGAGATGTAGTGAAAAGAAGGGCCATCTGTACCCCAATGTTCATAGTAACAATGGCCACGGTTGCCAAACTGGAAAGAACCAAGATGCCCTTCAATGGACGAATGAATAAGGAAGATGTGGTCCATATATACTATGGAGTGTTATGCCTCCATCAGAAAGGATGAATACCCAACTTTTGTGGCAACATGGACGGGACTGGAAGAGATTATGCTGAGTGAAATAAATCAAGCAGAGAGAGTCAATTATTATATGGTTTCACTTATTTGTGGAGCATAACAAATAACACGGAGGACATGGGGAGATGGAGAGGAGAAGGGAGTTGAGGGAAATTGGAAGGGGAGATGAAGCATGAGAGACCATGAACTCTGAAAAACAATCTGAGGGTTTTGAAGGGGTGGGGGTGGGAGGTTAGGTGAGCCTGGTGGTGGGTATTATGGAGGGCACATATTGCATGGAGCACTGGGTGTGGTGCATAAACAATGAATCCTGTTACACTGAAAAGAAATTTAATTAATTAATTAATTAATTTAATTTAAAAAAAAAAGAAAATGAAATCATCACATCAAGCCAAAGGACCTCTTTATAGGACTGCTACTTATTATTTTTTTTAAGATTTTATTTATTTATTTGACAGAAAGAGACACAGCGAGAGAGGGAACATAAGCATGGGGAGTGGGAGAGGGAGAAGCAGGCTTCCCACCAAGCAGGGAACCTGATGTGGGACTTGATCCCAGGACGCTGGGATCATGACCTGAGCTGAAGGCAGACACTTAACAACTGAGTCACCCAGGTGCCCCAACATTGCTATTTATTCAATTGATCAGAATGTGCCATCCAGTATTTCTCAGACAGGCTAAATTCATATAATGTTAGCATACTCAAACCCAATTCATCTATCATAAGAACATTGAACAAAATCTCTACTTATTTTTCTCCTTTCTGGCAGCCATAAGGCCAACAACAGTCTCTTCATAAGCTTCCTTCTGTACCTGAATCTCCTATTTAAAAAAAAAAGACTTATCTAGAATACTCTTTTTCAAGTAAGATTTATCCAGCTTGTGTACTTGAATAATAATGCCTAAGGTCAGACACCAAGTTTTCTTTATTAAAATTACCCTCAAAGTATCTGGCACACAGCAGTGCTCAATGACTATTTATTGAATTGACTTATATAATTAAAAAATATCTGTATTAGTGATTGAATTTGCCTTTATATGCAGATTTTTTAAATCATATCTAGGGAGAAATCTGACCTAAAGTAATTGATTCCTGAAGGTCACCCGAGCTGATTCAGATCTTAATACAAGTTGCTTCATGTTTAAAATTGTGTTTTTTCAAGCACATTTTAAGTAATCTACGAGTGTCCACAATGGAAAAGTTATAGAATTGTTTGTGACATATCTTTTACTCTAAATTAGTAAGCCACTCATCTAAGACAAATTCATCTATCCATTGTATTTTCTTCTCTTTTAAAAGGACTGACCAATATTACACCTTTGCTATTCATATTAGTAAAGAAACAGAAAGGTCATTTGACCAAGAATTTGCTGAGACAAACATAACTTAGATACAAGACCAAAACACTAGAGGACTCTGGATACACAAGTTACTGCTTTTCAATAATGAGCCCAACTTCTCCCCTATATCACTCTCAGGGAGTATTTCAAACATTAGGGACTTAGCACAAGCTTAATGTTTAGGGGACTGCTACTGAGTTCTGGGGAATAGTACTACATCCATTACCCTTTAAAAATGTTTTCACTGAGGCAACAGAATGAATTAAGTAAACTGACTGGAAAAATTGTAAATATTCACTTCTCTCCAGTGTTCGGAATGAATATAACTTCCCTTGAAAGCTTTATTGCGTGCTAATTTATCTGAATTATGTTAAGCGACAAGCATTCTGGAAGGCCAGTAGAGAAGTGGAATGACCTTGCCTATCTCTTGGAGGTTCCTGTCACTCTGCTTAGGGAGATTACTGACTCAGTGCCTCAAATACATTATTTAGTGTGAAAGTAGAACTATTAGTGGTAGAGAAAAACACTTGTTTATAAATATACTATGAATAGCTTCATGATTTCCACTTTATCTCATAATGACGTCTTTGATTCTAAAGTAGTGACGTTCTCAAGGCTATAAGAAAGAAAGTGACATATGAACATAACATATACATTTAGATATTGAAAGGAAAATAACATAATATAGTCATAATATGAAAGACTTATTTTGGTGTCATCTCACATCTCATATGCACAATTTCCTTGATTTTGAAGAAGTTTCCAATATTTTAAGAGTATATAATTTCAACTTTGAGACACAATGGGATTAAAACTGTAAACCTTTAGAAAGATCACCATTAGAATTTGTTTTAGGGTATCTTCCAATCTTTTACCCAAGTAGGCAGGCACAGATGTACAAAAAAATACATTTACATACTCTTCTACTACTTTAGAATGTTAGCTCAGGAATTCACATCCTAAAATTGGTAGAGCTAGGGATCCAAGCTCAGGTGATTGCCTTCTTTCTGAACACATCTAATTTTAATGTGAGTACAAATTAATTATCTTCCCCCTCCAATTGACACTGACCAATTTGTACTGAGAAGCAAGGGTGGTAAGGCAGAAGGGGTGATCAATAGCCTGTTATACGGGCCAGAGGAAATCTGATCTCCAGGGGCTCAGAATGCTAAAAAGGGCAAGAAGTTAATGGGGGCACGATAGCAAATCTACACTAAATTTAATTTGCAAGTTGAAAAACTGTGACTATTTTGCCAAGAAGTCTTCTATCCCATTTTCTTCAATAGCAGAAATCTATGATTATCTTTCTTTCATCCAATTTGAATTTAACACACATTCAGAACCTTGAACTAAAACCTAAGGGGGCTTTTATCTTAATTTGACAAATATTTTAGTAAAATTAATAAAATAAGTTATTGTTCCAGAAATGTGCTAGCTTTGCACCATAAGAATCGAAGTGCCACTTTATTTTTAATTGATCATACCAGAGTCACATCTTAAAATTAAATCAACATAGATTCAACCAGCATTCATTCAGAAATTTGGAGTATGACTAGCTTTACTGGTCACTATTCTTAGTGCCAGAGATACAGCAATAGAAGATAAAAGACACTGTCTAAGCCCTCGATGAACACACAGTTTAGAGAGGCAAACAAGTTATATAAAAAAGATTCCCAAGAGGATACTTACCTGCATCTCTAGATTAGGAACACTTATAATTTTACCACCTATTTCACTGAAAGAATTGAGATAATCTTTATCAATTACTTGCAAAATTCCTGGCACATAATAATTTAAATAACTAGTGGGATCAGATGATGATGACAACAATTATGATGATGCCACTAACCCAGGGATTTGCAGACACATTGAAGACCCAAAATGCAAATGAGGAAAGAACTTTTAAAATAAAAACTTTTTGTAAGAGGTATACATCAGAGCTAAATTTTTAATAATGAATAATAAAAACAATTCAGTATGAGAAATAGTTGGGGGGAGATAGAAATGCCCTAGACAGATGAGATAGAAACTTCAAGTCTTTGCCTCCCATCCTGAACAGTTAGGATCCTTCCTAAACCATGTACCTAGTACCTAAATCTTCTTTGATGCTATGTGCAGGGAAGCCCTCAAACACCTTGGAAGACCCTTATACTCAGACACTCAGGATTCCACTTATCTTTGTCCTTTAATACTGTTGGATTCTGGTGAGAATCTTTTGCATGATTCCTTTAATAGCATCAAATTGACCAATATTATTCTGTGTTTTGTCTTTCCTATTCACATGAAATCTATTTTTCCTGGTATTTGGAAATACAAATCTGTCTTTTACTATTTAAATAAATGTCATTAAATGTCTTTGAACCTTGAATGGATAAAGAAGATGTGGTCCATATATATGATGGAATATTATACCTCCATCAGAAAGGGTGAATATCCAACATTTGTATCAACATGGGCGGGACTGGAGGAGATTATGCTGAGTGAAATAACTCAAGTAGAGAAAGTCAGTTATCATATGGTTTCACTTAACTTGTGGAGCATAACATGGAGGATATTAGGAAAAGGAAAAGTGAATTGGGGGAAATCAGAGGAGGAGACAAACCATGAGAGACTGTGGACTCAAACTGAGGGTTTTGGAGGCGAGGGGGGTGGGGGGTTGGGTAAGCCTGGTGGTGGGTATTAAGAGGAGCATGTATTGGAGCGCCTGGGTGGCTCAGTGGGTTAAAGCCTCTGCCTTTGGCTCAGGTCATGATCCTGAGGTCCTGAAATCAAGCCCTGCATCGGGCTCTCTGCGCATCGGGGAGCCTGCTTCCTCCTCTCTCTCTCTCTCTCTGCCTGCCTCTCTGCCTACTTGTGATCTCTGTCAAATAAATAAATAAAAATCTTTAAAAAAAAAAAAAAGAGGAGCATGTATTGCATGGAGCACTGAGTGTGGTGCATAAACAATAAATCCTGGAATACTGAAAAATATAAAATTAAATTAAAAAATAAAAAAATAAATGTCTTCAAGTCTTATTTATAGCACATACTCCATTATTCTATTCTTTTAGAACATATTTACTTCAGTATATTGTTAATTAAATTTATATTAATTTATTCAGCCATCCTTTACTCTTTATGTATGCTTATAACATACAAGAGACTGTATTCCACACGTTTCTGAAAAGTGTTATGTAATGGGAGAAACATGGTCTTTTTTCCCATAGAGCTTGGATGCTTTTAGTGGTCTAGGTCTATATTAAAATTTTGATTGAATCCACAAATGCTAAAAGAAACTATTAACTCTAAAAAATATAGTAAGAAAAAGACTATCAAATCAAACAGTAAGCATTTTATGAAACTACTATAAACAGTGAAGAACATAACTCAGAACACATATCCCATAACAGACCCTATCATAATTTAAATGGAGCTATAATAATCTAAATGGATTCAGAAAGTAATAGGGAAAATCAAGTTTCTTCAAATGGTGCTGGAGGTACTGATTTGGAACTTGAAAATATGTGAAGTTAATATTCACTCTATATGTATACTAAAAAATTCTAGATACATCAGAGCATAGTAGACAATCTCTGTTCGTCCTCCAAATCCTCTGTCTACCCTTCATCACCCTACTTTAAAGTCCCAAGATTTTTATGGCCTCTATTAATGACATCAAGAAGCTACCTTCCTATGCAGCTTCTAGTTGAATTCAACTAATGAAAGATTCCAGCAGAAAATCATAGAGTAAAAGAAAATGAGAGGAGGAATTTATTCCCCTAGCTTTATTTCTGCCACATTACCACAGGTTAGTTATGTCCTTCCACCAAAGGCATGGCTCCTGTCAGCAGGTGACCCAGTCTATTAGTTCCAATAAATTTTTTCTACCTTATCCCCTCATGTGTGGGGCTGGTAACAGGAACCTATTATTACTAAGCTTGGGGCACCTCACTATACCTTAATAGTTTCATTTAATTCTGCCCACACCATTTTAATAGTCTCCTGTAAACGACTCTTCAGTAATACCATCTGAGTGAACTATTTGCTCCCAGTACCCTGAGTGATGCAGAGATATATAGGAGCTAGAGACAGTCAGTTCCCCTAAGTAGAAAAGGTTCTCAGTTCCGTACAGAACTTGTATACAATATCACTTTTGGCCTTGAAGAGGCCTGTAGTTAATAAAATAGTATTTGGACAACATAGAAGTATTTATTTATAAGGCATACTCTTCAAAGTTCCATTAAATTTCATACTTACTTTGCATACAACATAAGTACAATCAATGCCTCCATGGTTGCTAAAAGAACTTTGATTTTCACCATCTTGTTATGACCTGATGGGACTCATGTTATGCCAGTGAAGAATAGATTAATCTGTAGATCAAATAATGAAAGAAAAAAAAATCCTCCAAGTCAAGTCTCTGTCTTCCAAGTGATTTATGTCCTTAAATTGTGCATATTTAGGAATGTGTTCATGTCTCAGTGAAATCAGTAATGACTTCCCTCTGTCTACATAATAGGTAAAAGTCATAGGGGAACAAGAGTTTTCCTGGATACACTGAAACCAGTCCCAGTCATAAACCTATAATGTTTGGACATGTTTGTCAAATTATTCCTCATATTCTTAAGTTATTCAACAAATATTTATGAAGTATCCAGTAAGTGTCAAGTATTATGCTAGGTATTGAGGATACATAATAAATGAAAGACACTATTCTGACCTCGTGGATTTTAAATCCAGAAAAGGAGAAAATATTAAAATAATGATACCACAAATAAGTATTTAAATTATAATAACTACAATCCAAGATGCCTTGAAACTGTTTAATTATTGACTATTGTTTGATAGGAGGTCAGCAAAAATCTCTTCCGAAGAATCAGTCTTAGATCTGAGACATAGAAAATGAATAGGATCTCATTCAGACAAAACATTTGTGAAGGTCCAGAGGTGGTAAGATACTTTGCATTTTCAAGAAAACTGAAGCTGCTGAGGCTTAGTGAACAACAAGAAAAAAAGCATACGGGTAAAAATCATCCAGGACTTTATAGACCACAACAGAGGTGTTGTACTTTATCCTAAGATTCATGGACAGAGTTTAATGGAATAAGACATACTTAAATTTTAAAAGATCACTATGCTACCAGATGCCAAGAACAATTACAAGCTGTAATTGTTAATACAAATTATGTAATATTTTATGGTATTAACAATTACAGATTGTAATTACAATTACAGATTGTACTTGTTAATACCACAAATATTATGGTATTATTTCAGGAATATCCAAGTAGCTCCATAAAACAAAATAGAGGCCAGAATTATTCCTATAACTATGTAAATTGAGAATACACTAAAGATAGAATTTCAAATTAGAGAATCAAGGGTAGATTGCTGAATAAAGTAGACTGGAACCATTGACCTTATAGTTATAGTTATAGTTGGGGAAAAGTTAAGTCATGTTCTTATTCTGTGTGTTGATCATAGAGCTTTCATAAAAGATAAATTCTAAAATCTCAGTGGCTTAAATCTATAGAAAGAAGAAAGAAGGGGCGCCTGGGTGGCTCAGTGGGTTAAGCCGCTGCCTTCGGCTCAGGTCATGATCTCAGGGTCCTGGGATCGAGTCCCGCATCGGGCTCTCTGCTCAGCAGGGAGCCTGCTTCCCTCTCTCTCTCTGCCTGCCTCTCCATCTACTTGTGATTTCTCTCTGTCAAATAAATAAATAAAATCTTTAAAAAAAAAAAAAAAAAGAAGAAGAAAGAAACATCTCAAGAAAGAAAGAAGAATTTCTTGCTGGACACAGAGTCCAAAAGGGATGCTTCTGTTCAATGAGTGGCTTTCCTCTAAGTGGTAATATCAGATTTAAACACTTTCCAGATTTGACTTCACCGACTTTAACAAATGGCCTACAAGTTCATTTTAGAAGAGGATCTCTCTTGAAAGGTTATCATGCCCCAAAACTGGGAATGGTGCACATCACTCTGCTCTCATTCTACTGGCTGCAATTCAGGCAGATGGCCTCACACAGCTGCACAGAAGGGTAGGAAACAGAATCTAACTATGCAAATGGAGAGATGAAATAAATGTGTGATTGCCCAGGAATCTGAGCCATAACCAACATCTTATGCAAAATTAAATTTTGTAAGTCATAAAAATCTAATGTAAAAAACCTATGAGAGTACCAACAGAGATTTTATTTATTTTTTTTTTAAAGATTTTTTATTTATTTTATTTGAGAGAGAGAGACAGTGAGAGAGAGCATGAGCGAGGAGAAGGTCAGAGAGCGAAGCAGACTCCCCATGGAGCTGGGAGCCTGATGTGGGACTCGATCCCGGGACTCCAGGATCACGCCCTGAGCCGAAGGCAGTCGTCCAACCAACTGAGCCACCCAGGCGTCCCCCAACAGAGATTTTAAAAGAATATTTTTATAGTCTTGATCTGGCAAAGTCCTTCTTAGGCAAGAGACATAATGCAGAAACCACATACACACATAAAAAGAATGACAGATTTGACTACATAAAAATTCAAAATTTTTCTGTCACAAAAGACAAATTTTAAAAAATAAGTGGTACTCTTGGAAGAAATATTTGCAAAACATATAACAGACAAAAATATAATACCCCAACTGGATGAAGATCTTAAAATTATTTTTGTTAAAAAAACAATTCATTATAAAAATCAACAACAACAAAATACAGGAACTCCATTGGATCAAGAAATATGTGAAAAGATGTTCAAGCCCACCATTTCAGGAACAACGAAAACAAAAAAATGTAAAGATATTTTATCATTTTATCTAACCAAACAGGCAATACCATATCCGGGGTTAATGATTAAATAAACACCATTACATTCTTGGTGGAAGTGTAGGCTGGTACAGTTTTGCGGAGAGAAATTTGAAACTGCATATCAATATTTAAATTGACCTAACAGGGGGCCTGGGTGGCTCAGTGGGTTAAAGCCTCTGCCTTTGGTTTGATGATCCCAGCGTCCTGGGATCTAGCCCCACATCAGGCTCTCTGCTCCCCTGGGAGCCTGCTTCCTCCTCTCTCTCTCTGCCTACTTGTGATCCCTGTCTATCAAATAAATAAATAAAATGTTAAAAAAAATTGACCTAACAATTCTACTTTCAAGGTCTAGCCCATGAAATCTCATGAGTACAAAGATATAGGTTAGAAAGATGGGAAGGAAGGAATATGGTGGGGCAGGATGTTAGGGGAATAAATGAGACTATGGATATAGATGTTCATTATAATGTGAAAAACTACAAACAGGCTCTACGTGGTAATGGTTAAATAAAGTATGGTATATTCATACTAGAATGATAGGTCGCTCTTAAGTAGGGTCGACTGAAGTGTGTTAACATGAAGGGTTTATAAGGCATATTTAGTGGTGCAAGTTACATAACAAAGAAGCTAATCACACACAAAAATATATAAATGGTAGAAAAGCTTTTAGAGAACTGACATCAAATATGCAGGGTAAAGTATGAATAGGGTTAGGGATACGAAGGAAAACAAAGAACAGAAAGTGGATATTTGCTTTTTACTTTACATATTTTTAAATTGTTTCCATTTTATAAAGTGTACATGTTTCTTTGAAGTTAAAATAAAAATTACCTCTACCTGGGGAAAAAAAAATGATAATATGAATGAATGCCTCTGACTCTTACTCTTAGCTGGATAGCCTTCTGTTCGTGTGGTGACCGAAACCCTGTTCACTTTCCAGGGACCAACTCAATCATCACAATATTTCTTGATGTTTAAGTCATAGCTATTCAAGTTCCAAATAAGAATTTTAAACTTCTTGACTAATGGGGTGCTTAAATGCCCGCAAACTTTCCCACCCATTCCACAAACACCCAATACCAGCATCTCAGCTGCGCTTCTACAGGACTAGAAAATTAGAGCACTTTACATTGCATTACAATTATTTCCCAGACCCATCAGTGAACTTAGTCCTCTGAGTTCTCAGTGTTTATTAAAGACGATATTAAAGAGGCATTTTCCTGCACAACTACAATTGAGAACAGAATGCAACTAAGAGGGAACCATCTCTGACTTTCACCCTCTCTTCGCCTAATATATTAAATAGTATGGGAATGTGAGCCATTTCCATAATTCATAGGCATCCTGTGATGTGCCAGGTTATTTTTGAATTTGTTTCTCCTATAAGAAAAAGAGTTTCTTCCTAAAATTAGATTGTGAATCTACTTCCAAAGCCACTAATCAAACATAAGTTAAAGCTACTTATAAGGGAGAGAAAATTTTAGAGCTCTAAAATCATTAGAAATAGGTCACTGAGAGCTTCAGTAAAACTTCAGAAAGGTTCCAATGAAAAAAAAAAAGGTATTCTCATTAAGCTGCAAAGTAATCCTGCTATCAAACAGGGGAAAAATTGCATATGCAAAAGCAGCAAAATATAGTCTATAAAGTCATTTAATGAAGCAGAAATTTGTATCTATGCCATATCTAATGCACTTCTTAAAAAACCTCAGCATATTCACTAATTATGAACCATATATTATACATAGTTATTATGGGTATTATTCAGCAATAGAAGATTTAAAGTTGGTTGTCTCTTTCACCATAGTTAGCAAGGAAATATTGGCACATATATGATCTGCTTAAATAGGTTAGAAAATAGGAGGGAATTTACTAACTAGCCCTTTAATTATGCAAACAGAGTTTCCATAATTCTGAAACTGAATTCTGTGACACCCACAGATTTCCCTATAATCTAGCTGTAAATAGTAATTACAGTGTTCATAGTAGAAAATGCTGTATTTTAGGTTGCAAAACAGTCTCTATTATTATCCCTTGTATTAAGTCATTTGATAACTGTCTAAAAGTTTCCTAGTATAATTTTGATATTCTTTGGAAGCATATTTTTCTTTATTTTCATGAAAAGTGTAAGAAAAATTTCTTCAGCCATTTTCAAGTTCCAGGACAATGGGAAGGAAATTTGCTGTTGAACTTTAAAACATTATATTTAGCAGGTCCTCAGTGGGTTGCATAATCAGTTCAAGACTATGGATTAACAATCAAAGGAAGCTCAGACCCTGACCTACATTAGAGAAACCCTACACACAAAACCAAGAATTCATCATCCCCAGAGAACTGAAAGCCTTCCGGGTAACCTGCTCACTAAGCAGGATTTGTCCCAATATTATAGTGCTAGGGACCAAGAAAAAATCATCCTGAAAGGCACCACATTAAAGGTGAGAAAAACAGCAAAAGTCCTACATAACCCAACATTAGTTTTCAGACCTAGACAATAGTGTTGCAAGGCAATGATCATTTTACTATTTGCTATGCAGGTAGGAGTCTACATCTACTTTTGAAAACCATGGTTGATGAGGCATTGTATTCATCCTCAGGTTGCTGAACACATAAGTTGCCAAAATTAATTGAGGCACATCAGAAGCAGGATAATTTTAACTATCTTGACCTTCACACCCAAATGTTATATAATCCCTTCAACATGACATGGGTTATCACACTTATCGAACATCATCATATTGCCACCCAAATCTACTTCTATCTGTTTCCTATCACTGTGAACAGATCCTCTATCTACCCAATTAACTGCTGAAGCCAGAAAATTAAGTGTCATCTTCGATCATACCCTCTTTGGGTCTTGCTCATCTAAACACAAGCCTTTCAAATTTCCTTATTCATTCATTTCTCCTCATCTCCACTAACACCACCATTGTTCAAACCACCGAAATCACGTCTCTGGATCTAGAGATGAATCTAGAGGAGAACCTGTGAGTCCTAAGGTCCCTTTTAGAATCCTGTATCTAATTTTGTATTAAAATTTTGTATTCTTCTTCTTAAAGAGAATCCCAAAGCATATAACCTGTAGGTCCTTTAAAACCTGTAGGTAGCCTCTCCTGTCCGAATTCCTGCAAAAAGCCTCCAATCTCCTTAGCACTCTAGACAAAGTGGTCTTTCTAAAATGAAAAACGACCATATTCTTCCATTGCTTAAAAACCTCCAACGGTGCCATATTTCTTTCAGGAGCAGTCTCAACTCCTTATCATGACTTATATTTTATGTAGTATTCACATGTTTTTGATCTACACACAACTTCTCCAGCTACCTTGTCACCCTTACACCATTCTTCAAACACACCAAACTGTGTCTCCCATACTTTCCATTGTCTCTTCTTGAGTGAGCAGAAACCAGGTCTTTTCTCCTGTTACATCAGTAGCTCCTTGCACTATTATGCCACTTAGTAGGCACTTCATAAATATTTATTGAAGGAATATGTGAATGAATAATGAATGTACTCTGCATCACTGGTCCAACTCCAGGCATAGTGATCAGAAACGCACTAGGGATCAATCTAGCAAGAAAAGCACTAATTGATTCCTGGGAATAAATCGCAGCTGACTTCCCATATTCATGAGTAATTATGTTGGAAAGGACTTTGATGAATCATATACCAGGGGGAACAGTCTTTAAATCTCAAGATAGGTTTCTCTCTCTCTCTTAGAAATCTAACAGATTCAGTTTAGAGTGCCTGAGTGGCTCAGTCAGTTAAGCATCTGCCTAAGTGCCTGAGTGGCTCAGTCAGTTAAGTGTCTGCCTTCAGCTTAGGTCATGATCCCAGGTTCCTGGGATCGAGTCCCACATCGGGCTCCCTGCTCAGCAGAGAGACTGCTTCTCCCTCTCCCTCTGCCTGCTGTGCTGCCTACTCGTGCTCTCTATCAAATAAATAAATAAAGTCCTTTTTTTTAAAAAACTGCATTTCTTCTTAATTTCCTATTGCTTTGAAAATAATGCCTGGTATGCCAGATTATTCCTAGCTTACATTGCTCTACAATAAGAATATATAAAAGTATCTAATCCAGGATCTGAACATAGATGATTCCTTATCTGTTCCCAAGCTACTATTTTCTGATAGATTTTTTCTTCCTATTCATTCACCAACATAATGTTGCAGACTTCAAGGTTTTTCCTCATCCATATTTCCCTATCTCCTCTAAATATATTCTTACCAGGTAGCCAAGATAAAAATGTTTTCCCCAATTATAGTGACAATTACTTGCTATAAATTAATACTGATTTAGAGTATATCTCATGCTGATCTAGGCTTTTAATAACTGATTACAAAATGCCACAACCTTTTTTATATTCATTGATTTAGGAAACATTCATTGAATCCTTATGTGCTAAGCAGTACACTACAAAGTGCATAAAATAAATTTATATTGTCTTAAAAGACTTTTCCCACATAGGGACAAAATAATAATAATGTTTTATACCACTCAATAAAATTCTTAGGTTGTTTTATATGGACCCTGAATATATTTTGTTAAATTTTCCAAATATGCATAAAGTATAAATAGATGAACAAACAGAGATAAATTTGATTATTAGAATTGGGATTTAGGTAGTACATAGGGAGATGGACGGACAGCTATTTGAATATTATATCCAAATACATGTTTATTAAAATTTCACATACATACACATAAATTAGATTGACTGATTTATAGTTTTTAACCATTGAATTAATGTACCTTTTAATTCCTATCCATTACTTCTTTTGTCAATATTTTCTTAGTGTTTCTTGCTTTTTCTTTCTTCTAGGTAAATTTTAGTATGATTGTCAAGGTTCAGATAATCATATTGAGATTTTGGAGGAGAATTATATGAAGCCCCTATATTAATTTGTAAAGAACTGGGATCTCTGCCCTTACATAGTAATCCATGAGTTTTTAATAATAGTGATCAAGAACATTCTGCTGTTGTTCATGTATAGTGTATTGAAATCTCCAGATCCTATGAAAGATAAACATGAACACCTCATCCATTTAATCACTGCTTAGCCAAAAAACAAAACAAAGAAACATAAAAGAGAGAAAGAAAGAAAGAAGAAAGGAGAAGGGAGGGAGGAAGAAAGACTCCCACTACGTCAAAATAAGGCCCAAGTTTAATTTGATATCGCTACATCAAAAGCCATAGGCTTTTGATAGGCAATGATATCAAAGATTAGTACTGTTCACTGGCTGGAGGAAGCCATTATTACACAGAATAACAGAAGCAAGAACCTTCCACTTGATGTCCTTTTTGTAGAGTGAATACCTATGAACACTTTACCCTCAACCCCAATAAAGATGGTCTACTTCCTTATTATGAGAATAGAAAATATTTAAACTACTGGATACAATGGTATTCTAACTCTGAGAAATTAAGAAGGAGAAAAGCAAATCAAACCAGTGAGATTCAGCACAGGCAGATAAGAATAAAAATTACTTCTCTACCTTAGTAACCTCATGATTTTGAATCTATAGAAAGTAAGACAGTGTAGCTTATTGGCTTCTGAGTACCTTGAGAGCAGAGATTTTTGTCTTTTTCTAACACAAAATCACACCCAAAGGATGGTCATGTAAACTCAGGACTTGGGCATTTTTCAAAACAGTAAGGTCATAACTTTTAGATCCTAAAGAGTATTTTCTGAATATTCAAAGTGAAAATACTTGTCAGCCACAATATCACCTTATCACAGTATCACAGTATTACCTTTTGATCCGCATATGTATTTTACTTAGAATCTTTCTAAGGTCAGGATCCCTGTCTGACTTATCTTTTTAAGTTTAACAGCATTTAACAGTGACCAATCTTTTATACATTAAGTCAAAGTAGTGAGACCAATGGCATCATACCTGGAACTGAAAATAATGTATCCCAATACAGAGATACATATAACTACTGTGAGTTTATGCTTTGAAAAGTGTGAAACTAATTGGTTTGGAATTAACAAAGTTACTGACATTTTAAAAGGCCAGTGCTAGAGAAAAGCACATTATTTTTGACTACGTTGTAGGGTAAGCCCTTAACAATTATGTCTGTGCACATACCTACACAGTTGTAGAAGTCAGAAGTTTTTTAAAACTAGTTAAGAAGCACTAGTTGACCTTTCCTTATCTTCCTTAGAGTGCACCTTTATTAGCATGCCCTTCAAAAACTGCAAACTGCACAGAGACGTGAAAACAGTGCTCTCCCAAAGAGATACGGAAGGATGTAAATCATGGATGGCTCTAATGTCTGGCAGAATCACTCACACCTTGCTCTGTGGATAGCACTTCCCTTTTTATCAGGTCTAGAGAGCAAAATTAAAATATATATATATTTGTAGTTTTGACCTACCTACAGCTTTAAAATAAAATAATAATATGCCACTGATAGGCAAAATGCAAAAATGTTACCACTGAAATCACCATACCAGGGGCCACAAAGATGGCAGAAATGACAATATAGCCTGTGAGAAATGCATGCAAGCCCTCAATGCAAGCTACCATTTATATATTTTCTTTACATTTTCATTGCTGAACCAAAAGTTTGAGTTCCTAACAGTGTTTGGCTTGAAAAGAAAAGTAACAGCACCAAAAATAAATCTAAAGGATGCCTATTCCATGATTAAGTATCTGTGAATATTATAACCTTAGTTGCAAATACGTTTTGTCTCGTCATGGAAAAGTTCTTCACAAAACACAAGATGCCAATGAGCATTGGAGTAGACATGCTCATCAACACTGTTGAGAAGCATCACTGTGTTTTCATAATGCTATCAAGTCCTGCTATAAAATATGGGTAAGTCTCCTTTCATTGTTCATACTGCTAACCATCAAGTGGAAGAGTTGTCATTGCTGATTGAGTCCAGGTACTGGGAGTGAACTGGGCTTGGGAGGAAATGGCAGAGAATAGTGGGAGTTGAAAAGAAACAATGACCTGCAGCTCCAAAAATAAATCACTCTATGTATCTATTTTAATTACTTTGGGTATTTTGAAGATGTTGTAGATTGTTCTTATCCTAACCTCCTTAAGAAGCTAGAGTACTCAAAATGTACTTAAGAAACTCATCCTACATCTCAGATATGCTCAAGAAAAAATGGTAAGTAAGTTGGAGAAAATGTGGTGCTGTGTGAAAGGACATATAGTAAGTACAAGGGTATAAAGATAGAGTCATATCCTCTTCAGGCCATAGGTTCATTTATTTCTCATAAAGGGAAGAGAGGACGATAACGTGGGATTGAAAAAGCACTGAGAAATGTAGTAGATAAACTCCTATCTCACACCATATGCAACAATCCATTCCAGTGGGATTGTCATTATACATATGAAAAAACAATAAAGCTTCTAGAAGTAATGCAAGTGAGTCTCTTCTAGATGATTTGAGATTAAGAAATATTTCCCAGAGGACAAAGGGCACTAACCAAATAAAAAGTTAATAAATCGGATTACACTAAAATTAAGAGCTTCTTTTCTTTAAAAGATATGATTAAGAAAATGAAGAGTAGGGGTGCCTGGGTGGCTCAGCGGGTTAAGCCTCTGCTTTCGGCTCAGGTCACAATCTCAGGGTCCTGGGATAGAGCCCCACATCGGGCTCTCTGCTCAGCAGGGAGCCTGCTTCCCCCTCTCTCTCTGCCTGCCTCTCTGCCTACTTGTGATCTCTCCCCCTCTCTCTCTGTCAAATAAATAAATAAATAAAATCTTAAAAAAAAAATAAAGAGTGAAAAGTACAGCCACAGCTAGGAGAAAATATCTGTAACACATATAATTAACAAAGGGCTCTTTAGGGAATAAATTTAAAAATATAAGCCATCAAAAAGAAAAAGCTAAATTTTAATCAAAAAGATGGACAACAGACTATGAAGAAGAATTTTACAAACGAGGATATCCAAATGTCCAGTAAACATAGGAAAAGAGGCTAAATCACATTAGCAGTCAAAGAAAGGTAAAATAATTCTATAAACTCATCACAATTCAAATAACTGAAAATACTAAGGGTTGGCTACCCTTAGAAGCAACAAGAACCCACATACTACTGACAGAATGGAAAACCAGTTTAGATATCTGCTTAGTATCATCTACTCAGGTTAAAAATATCTCCCAAGTGATGTTACACTCAACATGTATACATATTGTTGGGTCCCCCAAAAGTTGGGTACCCTAATAATGGGTTCGCGATTAAAAGAGAGAGACTGATACAAAGTGAAGGTCAAGCAAAGCTTTATTTCACACCAAGCATCAGGAATCAAACCGACCATCAAACGGACCAGTCGGGGCCACCCCTACAGGGAGGATGACCCCTCCCTGCTTTCCAGACTTTTATAGAGCAAAGGCCATGTGGTTGGGCCTGGCCACACACAGGTGGCCAATGAGATTGTAACACACACAGGGAACTCCACAGTGATGCTAGGTGACCAACTTAATTACAATTTACCCTAGTAGACATTTGAACCAGCCTATCACACGTTGGTTAGGATTGGCCCAAAAGGCTCTCAAAGGGCAGGGGCCCACACTTCTTGGTAGCTAGGAGACAGTAAGCGCCCCCACTGATTGAATACCTCCACCTGGCCTGACCCACCCTTGTATTTGGACTTTGTTACCTGGGACTGGTTTCCCAGACTTTCTTTTAAATAAGTTCCCCTGGGGGGTGGGGGCAAGGTCAATTTAAGTTTTACAAAACGGCAGTTCAACCGGGGTGGGGCTGCTCTGGCTGAATAGGCCCTTACGATATTAACAAAAGACATATGAGCAGGAACATTCGTAGTAACATTATTTATGATTACTAAAAATTGGAACTAACCCAAATGCCCATCAGCTGTGAAATAAACTGCAATACATTCATACAATGAAACACACTACAGCCATCAAAATGAATAAAACTATTCCCACAAGCAATTAGAGCAAAAAATCTCAGAAACATAACTGAGCAAAAGAAACCAGGAACAAAGGAATCATTATCTGTAACTTCATTTACACAAAGCTAAAAAAAAAAAAAGAAAAAGAAAAAGAAAAATAGGCAAAACCGACAAATGGTGTTAGAAGTCAAAATAGTGGTTACTTCTGGGAAAAGGGGAAGGTTCTGTAGTTGAAAGGGGACACGAGTAGAGATTCTAGGCAGGGGTGTTGGTGGGGGGCGAGGGGGTGGTGTTGCCAGTGTTCTATTTTTTAAGTCGGGAGATAGTTTCACAAGTGTGTTCATTTTGAGATAATTAATTCAGCTGAACACTTATTATTTCTGCACTTTTCTGTGTGTGTTATACTTCAGTTAAGAGGTTTTCTTTTTCTTTTGCCTTTAAGTGGCAAGATGTAGTCTCTCTTCAGAGAAATAAGAAACAGGCCCTTAATATTCTCGATTCCTATCAAAGGCCAAGCCCTTTATCAAAGTAATCTAATCTTTTTAAAAAATTAAGTGTGCAATTGTCCTTCTAAAACTAAAACTGATCTAATTTTAAAGGTGAATAAAGTAAGAGATTGAGTGATTTGCCCAAATTTTAAAGGTCAGTAAATTCCAGGGCTGGGGTACAAAAACTAGGTCCCACTGTGCCACATCCAGTCCCATCTCCCTCATTACATAATTACTGGGAAATTAAAATAATAGTGTTTTGCTTTACACTTTCAACCAACCTCGAGATTGTGTTTAATAGGATAAATATGCTAATCTCCACACTGCTATCAGGAAATGATGCAAAGGAAAGATGCCTGTTGGTGAAAATCCCCCTCCTAAAAAGCCTCAGGGCATCTACCATACCTATAGGATCCTTGGAAGGGCATTCATTTGCAAAAGTCTCTGGGCTCTGAATAAGGTGACCCTGTGGCCTGGCTTCTCCCGTATTACAGTGGGTAAGTCATCGGTTTTGAAATTAGAGTTGAGTTTCAGTCCTTGTTCTATCAGCATTCAACTTCTCAGAGTCTTGTTTCCATATCTATAAAGCAGAAATAAGGATAATACCTGCTTCCCAGGGCTGAGATGAACAGTAATCCAAATTCCTGACATCAGGTTAGTCAAATGACAAATAAATAATGTCTTTGGTACTGCGTTGGGGTTCTGCTGCTTTTCTAACTCCAGGTAACTATTGACTCAGACACGTAAAGCCCAGTGACATGAGCATGAGCGCTCAGGGCCTCAGAGGCACTCCCTCCTCTGCAAGGTAACACATCGATCCAACCACACCCTCTCTGTGGCAGTGATGAATCCAGGACGTGGAGAGAGCCGGACCTCAGTAAGGGTACAAGTTGAAAATCCACGTAAAGGGGGAAGCATCCATATAGTGATAGGAACTAGGTAGGCAGAGGGCATGAAGGAGAGAAGTGAGCAGAGCAAACTTCTTTAGCAGCACAGGAGAAAGAAATTGAAAATGAGATGATTTAGGTTATAGACATGGCAGGACACAAAAGCAGTAAGCACTGTCTCGGGAGGAAGAGTTTTCAGACTCACCATTATGAGAGTTGTTGTGCACAGAGTACAACATTCTGAGGGACAGTTATGTATCCGGCTCCTTGGAAGGTATCCCCTGTAGCTGCTGACAGCATTCTCAGGCCTCTGCCTGTGAACGTGAGTAAGCTGAGCACATCTCTGCACCCAAAAACTCTGCAACATCTGAAAGGTCAATTAGGAGAGAGTGTTAGAGCATCCACTCAAAGCCAAAGAAACGGCAGTGAAATTAAGTAGAAAGATAAAGTCCAAGTTGATACAAGAAAGCATTACACTTCAACCTAGTGGATGTTATTTGTAATCTTCTTAAACTTGTCCATCAGAGACTGTTCAGTGAAAAATTATTTCTAATGTAAAGAGTAATGCATGGGATCATCTTAGCTGTCTATACAGAGTAAACTTCTGGAAATGGTCCACTCAGCCAAAAACAAAAAAATTGCCGGTAGATTCCCAAATGGAAAACACAACCCCAGACAGAAATAGTCCTCCTGGTCTACTCAAAGATAAGCCAATCTGAAAAGTGAGAGTAAATACCCCACATGCCAAGAGATTTAGAATTAGACCAAGAATCTGACTTCAAGTACAAAGAACTACCACATCATTTATGTTTTGTTTATGGATGTTTTGTTTATACACAATGAAAACACCAAAAAATCTAAAACGGTTGCTAACAGATCATTGTAATGCCTGACTTCCTTTGGCTTTCATCCTCCACCAAGTAGGAGCTGGGCATCCGGAGAAAGTGG
Organism: Neogale vison; assembly: GCF_020171115.1. Taxonomy (NCBI): domain Eukaryota; kingdom Metazoa; phylum Chordata; class Mammalia; order Carnivora; family Mustelidae; genus Neogale; species Neogale vison. Next base: position 45,515,882 of record NC_058099.1, read on the forward strand.
ATCAGCAAGGTCACTAGAATAACTGGAAGCTAATGGATCGTGACCTTTCTTTCAAAGCGAATAATATAAATTATTTTCTAGATTATTTTCTTAGAAGCATTTTACCATTATAGATGCTATTTGACTACGGATAACTTGAGAGTCGCATGAAAACAATATCTGCTACCATTCAGAAAAAAGGTAGCACTAGGTTGTGAACACAGGCCATGCTCATTTTGCTGTGTTGAGAAAAATGTAGCAGCGCCTGTTACAAGTAACAGTGGCCGGCTTTGTTCTGCTGGATTTAGATTAACCTTTACAAGCAATGCAGAATTAGGTTATGAAAATAAATTGAAAATGGCATCTCCTTAGACTCACTTTGTACTCTGCATTTTCTTAAGCTTTTATGTGACTGTCAAATATTAGTTCAGGGCCCCATTTGTATTTGTGGCATTTTTTTTTTCCTAAAAAGATAAGCACCAGTTTTCAGAGAAAGCTTCTGACTATTGGATACAGAAAACAACTCTTTCCTGAATGGCTAATGTTTCAAATATGAGCACAGATACCAGATGGCAAAAGGGGAAAAAAGAATTTCAAGTTGTTTCATTGTTCAGTGATAAAGATTTTTCCATCTGCTGGTTCAATACTAACTTGGTTTACATTCACTTAGAGCCAACACAATTAAGACTCTATTTGAAGTGAAATGTCTCAGAAAAATAAAACTAGAAACCTGAGAAATACTTCTACAGGTCACACCCATCCGTCAAATAGCTAAGCTTTCATATGAGTACAAATGTGAGTGCATGACAAAACAAAGATATCAAATACATTTCGAAAAATTCTAAAGTCACATGCATTTAAGCAATTCTAATGAAGACTATATGTGATTGAAATGTAAGTGGACATCTGCTAGAATTTAGAGTCTTGGTGAAATAAAATGTAATAATATACTGGGCTATTCATCACAAAGGATGAAATGGGAGACTACTGATGAGTGAACAATATGACAGCAGTTAATAAGGAAACAAGTTGGAATAGTTAATTCACTGAGACCAAAAAGCAGGTAAAGAGGAGAAATAGCATAGCAATCCTTGGCAGCAGCATCTTAAAAGCTAGCAGAAGTCTTACGTACTAAAATAGGGTAAAACAAAAACAAAAACAAACAAAAAAAACAAAACAGAGGAGTGCTTAGAAACAACTACTATTCATGAGAACAAGCCTCAGGTAAAAATCATGAACAGTAAGACAGTTATAAGTTCCCTCCTAGCAAGCTGGTCCTTTTTTCCATAATCCCCAGATAGAAAGAAGTCTTGCTCAAAACACAATATTCATAGTTTTAAGAAGTACTTCTCTAGGGTAACCTTCCTTTTTATTCAGAAAACGCTATTAAACTGGGCATCTCTTTGGTGCATAAAAGCTCCCAAGGATGAGGGCTATGACTCAGCTCTGTATCCCTACTGCGTAGCACTTAGCATAAGATAGATATTCTACAAACATTTTATAATCTTAACAGAATTGACCAGGAAGTCCACCTTCTCAGCTGATGTTGCTCTGTTATTGTGCATTCCCCTCAATCAGAGTAGGCTTATGGAGATTTAAAAAAAAAAAAAAAAAAGTTTGTTTCTTTATCCCTTTTTTTTTTAAAGATTTTATTTATTTATTTGAGAGAGAGACAGTGAGAGAGAACATGAGCGAGGAGAAGGTCAGAGAGCGAAGCAGACTCCCCGTGGAGCTGGGAGCCCGATGTGGGACTTGATCCCAGGACTCCAGGATCATGACCCGAGCCGAAGGCAGTCGTCCAACCAACTGAGCCACCCAGGCGCCCCTCTTTATCCCTTTTTTTTGTGAACCACTAAAATAGTGTCAAACCTAAATTTACTCTTTAATAAATCATGACATATATAATGAAAAGGAAGATTTCTGCCTATATCATGTTTAGATGTTTCCCTCTTTGCTCCTTCACCAAGTAGTCTCCAATGAGAGGGGCACAACAAAACAAAACAAAACAAACAGAGTGGTATGCAGCCCCAAGGCTGGCAAAGTGACCCACTAAAATCCAGGGAAAAAAAAAAATTAGAATTTCTATCTTTATTTATTTTTCATCTCAGTCTTTTAAAACATCTGAATTCGGGGCATGATTATATAATGTATTAACCCATTAATACAAGCATATAATTTATAAATAAATAAGCATATTTGATGTAAAGAACTGAGGGCACAATCAAAAAAGTTGGGAGACCACTAGTAGAATAGTGAATTCTTACCATCAAATAAGAATGAAAGAAATATTTACAGAATTTAATATATATTTTTGATATCTATGTTTTTAAATTACTACCTCAATTATTTTCCAAATATTAAACTATAATTTTGTGTTAAATAACCGGGTTTGAAGTACTACTTAGAGACAAAGCACTCAATCAATAAATAATTTGGGCCAAATACATGTTTGCTGAATGAATGAATAAATGAATAAACATTGTGTAAAACTGGAAAATATTGTGATAAACTGAGCTACCAGTCCCTTGGTATTTTCCGAGTGTCTTCTATTAGTTCTTGAAGAGCTCCTTGGAAAAAGAGATCCAAGTTCAATCAGTTATTTTGCCAATGCTGCATATTACAGCACACTCTCTCAGATTCACAGCATAGATGAGCACACGGAAGGTTCTGGGAAATCTTGCAATGTAGAAACCTCTTTAACTTAGTTTATTCCAGCATTTCCTTTGTCCATAGTTTAAACACAACATTTCTCCCTCTTCCCCAATATCTATCAGCTACCCACAGGGAATAGTGTTCCTCAGAATACATAGGGTAAAACCCTATTTTAATGGAATTCAACCTGAAAACTTGGGGCTGGATTAAATAGAGAGTCATTCTTTTTGGTTGTATATCAAGCTAAAGGACAACTCAAGCCATTTTATGTGCAAGTCTTTATTAGGCAATCTCATTACTAATGACATGGATTGTGGATATAAACTTCATTAAACTCCCTACTGATATCTGTAAGGATGAACTTCACAAGCGTGTTATTTAGACAAATATGCTGTTATCTAAGAAATTTGAGAATTTAAGGATACAGAGTCCACTTGTTCTGAAAAGTTAATAGTTTTTATAAAAGAGGGGAGAGAGAGAGGAAGGGACCTAATTAAAGCATTTACTATGCATCAGGCTTTATGCTAGAAAATGTTGCTCTTCTTTTTTGAAAAGGTAGCTTTTTTTAATGTTTACATTTCCTAACAAATGTATTGACTGGATATTGTTTACCCCTCTTACCAATGAGGAAGCAGAGAGTCAGAGAGAACTAGTAATTGATAGAGCCCAAGCTTATTACGCAGGTTATCATCCAAACAAGGACAAATTTACAAATGTTGCATAATTATTCTGGGATGATTTTTTTTTAGCCAACTTGCTCACTTCTAACACCTCTTACAAAGACATGGTTTTGAACCCAGATCTTCCCAACCAATCTTCTTTCCATTACATCTTGCTGCTTGAGAAAAGAAGGTAGTTTAAGGGGCGCCTGGGTTGCTCAGTGGGGTAATCCTCTGCCTTCAGCTCAGATCATGATCCCAGGGTCCTGGGATTGAGCCCCACATGGGGCTCTCTGCTCCACAGGGAGCCTGCTTCCCCCTCTCTCTGCCTGCCTCTCTGCCTACTTGTGATCTCCGTCTGTCAAATAAATAAAATCTGGGGGGGACAAGATGGCGGGGTACTAGGAAGAGGCGTCTTTTCAGCTGGTACCCCAAAGTGAGCTGATTACCTACCAAAGAACTCTGATCACCCATGAAATCAGCCTGAGATCAGAATCATACACGTCTGGATCTCTCAGGGGCAGAAGACGCCAGTGAGCAGGTAAAGCGGAATGGGAACAGCGGACTGATATCGGAAGATAAACAAAAGGGGGAGGGAGCCACCAGAGGCGACCGGTGGGAAAGTAATACCCCGATACGAGCGAGAGTGCCCTGCGTCTGGGGACCAGCATTAACTTGGAGACTGGTTGAAAGTACTCCAAAAGAGCAAAGGATTGCAGGGGGAAATTGTGGGAATCGGGGTGGCTAGAGACAGGGGCTTAAGTCCCCGGTCCCAGACAGCCTCCCCGGCGCGGAGGCAGAGAGAGTGCGGCGGAGAAACCGCTCCTGGTCCCTAAGCCGCCAGCGCGCCCCAGAGCGCGTGGGTTCCGGCTCCTGTGAGGGGATGGGAGCCGCGCCGGTCTGCAGAACGCGCGCTAGCCCTACCACAAAGCTCGAGATACGCGCGCACGTCCCTCCAGCTCTCCTGGGTTTCTAAGGCCCCGGGGGCGCTTCTTGACCTGCGCCATTGTTTCAAAGTCTAAGCCGCGTGCGCGGGAAACTCTTCCCCTGACAGAGGCACGCAAAAGCCCAGCCTGCGGCTTACGGACCAGCGCCCCGTTCTCAGTGCCCCAGACGCGCGCCCGACCCACAGCCGCCTCTGAAAAGAGGTGCGCGCAAGCCGGGCACTCCCAGCCCGGGCCGGCGGCAAAATCTCAGTGTGCGATCGCTGCTTGGAACCTCTCTGGCGGTCAGGAGCTCCCAGACAGCCGCCACTGCCTTGGCTTTGGGGACGAGCAAAAGATCCTGCGCCCCCAGGGTCTGCAACTTGGAACCAGTTCTGCCAGCGGCCAAGGGGGAATTTAATCAGCTTCTGCACCCAGACTGAGGCTTCTCTCTGAGACGGAGATCAGGAAGTGTTCCAGGGTGCACCTTGACTGCACCAGAGTTGATACATCCAGCTACATCTGTTCAGTCTTCTCCCACCAAAATGACGAGGAGGAGGAATGCCCAACAGAAGAAAAATACAGAGGATGGACCTTCTGCAACAGAGCTAACAGCTATCAATATAGACAATATGTCGGAAAGAGAATTCAGGCTAACAATTATCCAGGCAATAGCTAGGTTGGAGAAAGCCATGGATGACCAAACAGAATTGATTAGGGCCGAGCTGAAAGCAACCAGACAGGATGTTCACAATGTTAGGGCGGAGCTTAAAGCTACCAGGGAGGAGGTCCACAATGCTCTCAATGAGTTCCAATCTAATCTAAACTCTCTCAAAGCAGGGTAACTGAGACAGAAGATAGAATTAGTGATCTGGAAGACAAACAGATAGAGAGAAAGGATCAGGAGGAAGCCTGGAACAAACAGCTTAGATCCCACGAAAGCAGAATCAGGGAAATAAATGATGCCATGAAGCGTTCCAATGTCAGAATTATTGGAATTCCTGAAGGGGAGGAGAAAGAAAGAAATCTAGAAGATATCGTGGAACAAGTCCTTCATGAAAATTTTCCGAATCTCGCGAATGAAACCAGCGTTCATGTACTAGAGGCTGAACGGTCTCCACCCAAGATTATACACTCCAAAAAAACATCACGACACCTGATAGTCAAATTGAGAAATTATAATTGTAAGTATAATCTCTTGAAAGCTGCCAGGGCAAAGAGGCTCCTTATTTACAGAGGGAAGCCCATCAGAATAACGTCAGACCTGTCCACAGAGACCTGGCAAGCCAGAAGAGGCTGGCAAGATATATTCAGGGCACTAAATGAGAAGAACATGCAGCCAAGAATACTTTATCCAGCAAGACTGACATTCAAAATGGATGGAGAGATAAAGAGTTTCCAAGACCGGCAAGGCTTAAAAGACTATGCAACCACCAAGCCGATACTGCAGGAAATATTAAGGGGGGTTCTATAAAAGAGGAAAAACCCCAAGAATAGCATTGAACAGAAATATAGAGACAGTCTACAGAAAGAAAGACTTCAAAGGTAACTCGATGTCAATAAAAACATATCTATCAATAATCACTCTCAATGTGAATGGCCTAAATGCACCCATAAAACGGCACAGGGTTGCAGGTTGGATAAAACGACAGGACCCATCCATATACTGTCTACAAGAGACCCATTTTGAACCTAAAGATACACGCAGACTGAAAGTGAAGGGGTGGAGAAGCATCTTTCATGCCAATGGAACTCAAAAGAAGGCTGGGGTAGCGATTCTCATATCAGATAAATTAGCCTTCAAACTAAAGACTGTAGTCAGAGATACAGAAGGACACTACATAATCCTTAAAGGGACTATCCACCAAGATGATCTAACAATTGTAAATATCTATGCTCCCAATATGGGAGCAGCCAATTACTTAAGAAAACTATTAATCAAGATAAAGAGTCATATTGATATGAATACACTAATCGTAGGAGATCTTAACACGCCTCTTTCAGAATTAGACAGATCATCGAAGCAGAAAATCGATAAAGAAACAAGAACATTGAATGACACACTGGACCAGAAGGACCTCATAGATATATACAGAACATTCCACCCTAAAACAGCAGAATACTCATTCTTCTCAAGTGCACACGGAACCTTCTCCAGAATAGACCACATACTGGGTCACAAATCAGGACTCAACCAATACCAAAAGACTGAGATTATTCCCTGCATATTCTCAGATCACAATGCTTTGAAACTGGAGCTCAATCACAAGGAAAAGTCCCGAAGGAACTCAAACACCTGGAAGCTAAAGACCACCTTGCTTAAGAATGCTTGGATCAACCAGGAGATCAAAGAAGAACTGAAACAATTCATGGAAACCAATGAGAATGAAGACACTTCGGTCCAAAACCTATGGGATACAGCAAAGGTGGTCCTAAGGGGAAAATATATAGCCATCCAAGCCTTGCTCAAAAAAATTGAAAAATCCAGAACACACCAGCTGTCTCTACACCTTAAAGAACTGGAGGATCAACAACAAATCAAACCAACTCCACACATAAGAAGGGAAATAATCAAGATTAGAGCAGAGATCAATGAGGGAGAAACCAGAGATACAGTAGAACGTATCAATGAAACTAGAAGCTGATTTTTTGAAAGAATCAATAAGATCGATAAGCCACTGGCTACACTAATCCGAAAGAAAAGAGAGAAATCCCAAATTCATAAAATTATGAATGAAAAGGGAGAGATCACAACTAATGCCAAGGAAGTAGAAACAATCATCAGAAGTTATTACAAACAGTTATATGCCAATAAGCTTAGCAACCTAGATGAAATGGATGCATTCCTGGAAAAATATAAACTACCAAAATTGAACCAGGAAGAAATCGACAACCTGAATAGACCGATATCTAATAACGAGATTGAATCAGTGATCAAAAACCTCCCAAAAAACAAGAGCCCAGGACCTGACGGATTCCCTGGGGAATTCTACCAAACCTTCAAAGAAGAAATAACACCTATTCTCCTGAAGGTGTTTCAAAAAATGAAGCAGAAGGAAAACTTCCAGACTCTTTCTATGAAGCCAGCATTACCCTGATCCCCAAACCAGGCAAGGACCCTACCAAAAAGGAGAATTTCAGACCAATATCACTGATGAATATGGATGCTAAGATTCTCAACAAGATCCTAGCCAACAGGATCCAACAGCACATTAAAAAGATTATCCACCATGATCAGGTGGGATTCATCCCTGGGCTACAAGGATGGTTCAACATTCGCAAATCAATCAATGTGATACAACAAATTAATATGAGAAGAGATAAGAACCACATGGTCCTCTCAATTGATGAAGAAAAAGCATTTGACAGAATCCAACATCCGTTCCTGATTAAAACGCTTCAAAGTATAGGGATAGAGGGAACATTCCTGAACCTCATCAAATCTATCTATGAAAGACCCACAGCAAATATCATCCTCAATGGGAAAAAGCTTGCAGCCTTCCCATTGAGATCAGGAACAAGACAAGGATGTCCACTTTCACCACTCTTGTTCAACATAGTATTAGAAGTCCTAGCAACAGCAATCAGACAACAGAGAAAA